>NW_026596073.1:41415903-41428129 GCF_907164565.1 Psammomys obesus | reverse complement strand
AGATAGATAGATAGATAGATAGATAGATAGATAGATAGATAGATAGATAGATAGGTGGATAGATAGATAGATGGATAGATAGAGATAGATAGATGATAGATAGATAGATGATAGATAGATAGATAGATGATAGATAGATAGATAGATAGATAGATAGATATAAAGAGTAGACTTAAGTTATAATACCTTCTCTTCCAGTGTAATTCCTGTAGTTAGTCCATATTTATTAACCTATACATGTGCAACTGTGTATCTTATTTCAAGTTATTAAGATATAAACTAGAATTCATCCCATTTCCTCATCTCAAATAGTCATATTTTTATGCATTTCCTTTTTTTTATCTATATTTATTTATATGTGTGAGTATGTACATAGTTGTGTGGTGGAGGGCATGACATGACCTACTGTGGAGGTCAGAGGGCAATTTGCAAAACTCTGTTCTCTTTTGCTGCTGTGTGGAGTGTGCCATCAGACCTAGCTCGTCAGGCTTCGTGAATCTTCCTATGGCGTTCCTGTATGTTCTTGAACTTGGATTTGGCTTGAACTCATGGTGATCTCCCTGCCCCTTGCCCTCAGTGCAAGGAGACAGGCATGCACAAGGCACGCCTGGCTTACATAATTTCTTCTTTTCCTCATTTTTTATAAAAAAACCTCGAAAAAAACTCAAAGTGGCATTTCATAAACATGAAGAAAATAACTCTTAATTTTTTCATGATTTAAACATGCACATGAAAAAAATACTATTAATTAACTTTATTCTAGAAAAAAATCTAGGTTTTCAAAGGATGCTACCTTGCATTACATAATTTAGCTGCCATTACAATAGATGAAAATGTAAAATTTTGATCCTCATCCTATTGACTACTTCTCACTATCACAGTTTTACATAAACATTTACTGAATAGTATGGTATTTCTCCTGGTTTTCTTTTATTCATTGTTTCACTGAATCACATTTGTTTCCAATTCTTGTCTCAAACTTCACAATTCTTTACTAAAATTTATCCATCATGTCATCTAAGTAAAACACAAGGAATAATAAATGTCAGTCTGTGGCAATGTATTTTAAGAGATCCTGTCTATAGCTTTTTGTTAAATAGTAAAATTAATCAACATATATGATTAACAAGCAAACAGAAAGACCTTGAAAGGAGCTCATAAAATGTGCTTTTTAAAACAGCAGAGGAAGGGCAGACATCATGTTTCTGAAGAATGTCGAGGAATTAAAGAAAAGGTTAATCAACAGCATTCATTTACCTTCTCCAGGGATAAGCACCAAATGTGATAGGTGGAAAGAAAGTATGTTCAATTTTAATTTACAAACAATGTATTCAAAGATATAGTTTACAAAGGAGAAACAGAGACGAGATTCTGAGTAGCAAAAATAAGAATTAATACCTTTCAGCCTTAGCCAGAACAGCTCCCCGAGAAGAGGCAGCAGAGGATGAAAAAGCAGCTGTTGTTTACCTACTGTCAAGGAGAACAAAAACCTTCAGTAATGTTTCTTTTACGAATGTTGTTTGTTACCTTTACTCTGAGGTGATGTCTGTCTTTATTGCTGAGGTGCATTTCTTGTATGCAGCAGAATGATGGGTACTAATTTTGCATCCATTCTGTTAACCTGTGTCTTTAAGTTGAGGCCATTGATGCAGTGGGAGACTTCAACATCCCACTCGTTCCAAAGGACAGATCATCCAGACAGAAACTAAATGGGGAAATAATAAAGCTAACAGACATCATGAATCAAATGGACCTGTCAGATATCTACAGAACATTTCACCCAAACGCAAAAGAATATACCTTCTCCTCAGTACCTCATAGAACCTACTCCAAAATTTACCACATACTCAGTCACAAAGCAAGCCACACAGATACAAGAAAATTGAAATACCACCTTGAATCTTATCAGATCATCATGAATTGAAGCTGGAACTCAACCACAGAAACATCAGAAAGCCTACAAACTCATGGAAACTAAACAACTAACTCCCTACTCAACGACCTAGAACAAAACAAGGCTGCCCATTGTCTCCATACCTCTTCAATATAGTACTTGAAGTTCTACCTGGAGCAACAAGACAACTAAAGGATGTCAAGGGGATAGAAATTGGGAAGAAATAAGTCAAAATATCACTCTTTGCAGATGACATGATAGTGTATATAAGCGACCCCACAAATTCCAACAGAGAACTCCTACAGCTGATAAACATCTTCAGCAAAGTGACTAGATACACTATTAAAAAAATAATCAGTAACTCTCCTGTACACAAACGACAAATGGGCTGAGAAAGGAATTAGGGAAACTGCACCCTTCACAAAAGCCATAAATAATATAAAGTAACTTGGTGTAACTCTGACAAAGACCTGAGTATAACACTAGATACACTGAGTCTATTAGAAGAGAAAGTGAGGAAGAACCTTGAACTCATAGGCAGGGAGACAACTTCCTGAACCAAACACCAACATCTCAGGCTGTAATATCAACAATTAATAAATGGGATCTTTTGAAACTGAAAACCTTCTCTAAGACCAAAGACACTGTCAATAGAATGAAATGACAGTCTACAGATTGGGAAAAGATCTCCACTAATCTTACATCTGACAAAGGGCTGATACAAAAACATATGTAATGAACTCAAGAAATCAAACACCAATAAGCAAAATAATCCAACTGAAAAATGGGGCACAGAACTAAACAGAGAATTTTTAACAGAAGAATTTTTTCCCTTTTATTAATTACAGTTTATTCACTTTGTATCCCAGCTGTAGCACCCATCCCCTATCCCTTCCATATCTCACCCTCCCTCCCTCTTCTCCTATGCCCTTTCCCCCAGTCCAATAATAGGGTAAGTCTTCCACCCCTTCCATCCGACTCTAGTCTATCACATCGCACCAGGACTGGCTTCTTTATCTTCCTCTGTGGACTCGTAAGGCTGCTCCCTGCTCAGGGGAGGTGATCAAGGAGCCAGCTCATGAGTTCATGTTACAGACAGTCCCTGTTCCTATTATTTGGGAATCCTCTTGGACACTGACCTGCCATGGGCTACTTCTGTGCAGGGGTTCTAAGTTATTTCCATGCATGGCCCTTCAACAGAAGAATTTCAAATGACTGAAAAGTACTAAAAGAAATGCTCAACTTCTTTAGTCATCAGGGAAATACAAATCAAAACAACTCTGAAATTCCGTATCACACTAGTCAGAATGGTTAATATCAAAATCTCAAGTGACAGCACATGCTGGTGAGGGTGTGGAGAAAGGGGAACACTCCTCCATTGCTAGCTAGAGTACAAACTTACACAATTTAAAAATCAGTCTGGGGCTTATTGGAAATAGTTTTATCCAAAGATCCTCCTGGATATATAACCACAAGATGCTCCACCACAGATCAAGGACATTGCTCAACTACGTTCATAGCAGCTTTGTTCACAATCGACAGATTCTGGGAACAACCTAGATGCCCCTCAAGCGAAGAATAGATAAATAAACTGTGCCACATTTACACTACAGAATACTACTCAGCTACAGCTATTAAAAACAAAGATCATGAAATTGGCCGACAAATGGATGGAATTTAAAAAGATCATCCTGAGTGAGGTAACTCAGACTCCAGAAAGACACACATGGTATGTACTCACTTGTAAGTGGATTTTAGCCATATAGTTCAGTATAAGCCTACTAAGAGACACAGACCCAAAGAAGATAAATAACAAGGAGGGTCCAAGGGAGGATGCAAAAATCTCACTTTGAAAAAGAGATAGAATAGACAGAGGTATTGGCTGAAGAAAGGGAACAAGGTAGGAGGTGGGGCTAAGATAGTTACAAGGAAGGAGATCAGACTAGGTGAGAGTGAGGAGAGAAGACAAAAGGACTGTAGAGAAAAGATAAATTGAGGGTATATGTATCTCTGCTGGAGACCTAAGTCAGGGTAAGCCCCAGGAGGGATATGAGGGGGATTCAACTCCTAGTTCCACAGTCCATAGAGAGTGAAGAGGAGATCCTCTAACTAGACTGGTCTTCTATCACAGTGAGGAGAACATGAAACCACTCCCCAAAATCTTGGAGCCCAAATTTACCTTGTCCTCAAGATACGCAGAGATAAAGATAGAGCAGATATTGAGGGAATGTCAGAACAATGCCTGTGCAACCAAAGACCCACCCAATGAGAGAGTACCAACCCCTGACACTACAAATTACACTCTGCTAAGCTTGCAGACAGGAGCTTGTCAGAGTTGTCCTCTGAGAGACTCTACCCAGCAGAGCCTCAAAACAGAGACCAAGCCTCACAGCCAAACATTGGGTGATATGTATGGAGTCTAATGGAAAAGTGGAAGAAAAAAGGACCTGGAGGTGACAGATGCTCCACAAGAAAACCAACAGGGACAACTAACCAGGGCCCAGAGCAGCTTGCTAAGACTGCAGCATCAACAAAAGACAATGCATGAAATGGACCTAGGCCCCCTACAGAAAGGTAGCAGACGGTCAGCTTAGCCTTCATATGTGTCCTCTAGTAAGGGAAGTGGGGACTGCATTGGACAGGTACCCACTTGCTAGCTTTTGATGACTTCCGCTTAAGGGGACTGCCTTGTCTGGCCACACGCCAAGAAGACAGGCTCAGTCTGATACAACTTGATGACCTTGAGTAGCTGAGAAAAGGAGCTCTCCCCTTTCCTGAGGAATAGGTGCAGGGGGGAGAGGGGAAGGAAGGAAGAAGGGACTGGGAGGGGAGGAGGGATGGTGTCACAACCAGGATATAACATGAATAAAAAATAAATTAATTAAAAAAAGAACAAAAGCCACACTCACACAAATAGCCTTTGTTAATCACTTCTGTATTTACCAATCAAACAAATTATTTTATCTGTCATGGGAAGAGTGAGTAAAGATATAGAAAGACTGTGGGACATCACGGAATTCAGATTCTGTCTTGCAGATAACACTTTTTGCAGAAGAATCATCCCCTAACAAACATTATATACCTAATTAACATTTATGATCATTGGCTAAAATAAAACCACTGGAAATCAATTCATTCTGGACTTAAAAACATTGATCATTAAAACACATTTGTATTGAAACAAAAATTTTATTTCTAAAGTTTCAAAAAGTAATTTTGAACACATGCATAAGTGAGAGAATTTTAGAGGAAAGAACTATTTTGATATTCCTAAATTTGCTTGCACATTAGTGTCAAATCATCATACTAGTTGAAAGATAGGGAAACGGTCCTCAGTATTTCTGCAAAGCAATTTCAGACAATTTGACTGATTTTTTTAGATAGTAAGTTCTGAAAACAGAAGAGTCTGAAAGCTATCTGACCTGAATTTATTCCACAAAATTTTATTCCCATGTGCAAGTGCGCCTGTGATTTATTCGGTGTCACTGCTGTATCTACACTAATGCACCATTATGCACAACCCACGCTTCAGAGGGACAGCCATCCTTTTTCCTGAAGCCAGAACTTCGTGATTACGTCAGACATTGCCTGCCATAATCTGCTTAGTGAGTCAATTTGGCATCTTAACTTTTTGATGAATCTGCAATAATTACTTAAATATTTACCCTCCTGTGTTTAAAGTTGGCTGGAACAAAGCGATTATGAACGAGGAAGGTACGCAGAGGGACGGAAGATAACAAATGGCACACCAAGCACAGCCTAATGTGGCTTTACTGGAGTAGAAACTGTGGCAATAAATCACCTGCCAATGTTGATAATAAAATACTGCATTGACCTCCATCAGCCACAAGAGAAAGGTTAAGTATTATTTCTCACAATAACCATGCAGTCTTCATAGATGACACCTCCAATATTACAGCCCATCACTATTTTCTGTAGAAAACACTGATTCTTACCTCTAATGGAACATTTTTATAAAGAACTACTTTGTAACTAGCTAATATACTTGAAATACCTTCATACTCCTTTATGCTTATTTTAGCTTTTAAAACTTTCTCCTGTTAACTATGAAACTATTTTTATAATAGTTATAAATCTATAGGATGTTAAATTCTTGTCATTTTTAAGTGTACTTTTAATCATTAGATTCCTGAAAAATAGTTATTCTTGGGTCATGTGCCAATTCTAATACTGTGCTCAGTGACTTATAATTTATTGATTAAATAAAATACTATTTTTGCTTTTCTAATTTCAAGTGATTTCTATTTTAAATAGACTTCTCATCTCTTTGTATCCATGTATACAAATAAACTAAGTGCAGATTCTCCCAGCTGAAAATTCAATAGAAGTCACACTCTGTCGGCTCTCCCTTAGCCTGTCCCTGTCTTTCACTCATTATGTGATCATGCCCTCTTACTGCTAAATTTGAGAATTTAGAAGATGCCTAATTAGAAGCTTGGTTAGAGTCATGTATTAGTTGTGCAGCTATGTTGCCCATATGAATTCCTTTCTGTTAGCTATAGAGATGGCTCAGTAGGTAGCACATTTGCTGTCAGACACAAATATGTGAGTTTACAGCCTTAGAAGCCACATAAAAATTTAAAGATTTGTATTACAGGCCTCTAATCCACACTGGGAAGACAGAGACAAGAAACTCCTGGGGCATGAATGTCAGGTCATCTGGACAAATCAGGAAGCCACAGCTAGAGTGAGATCACTGTCTCAGAATTTAAGGTGGGGAATAATTAAGGAAGATACTTCATGCTGGCCTCCTCATATGCATTCATAGTGGAGGTAGGGGAGAGAAGAGAGAGACAAAGAGAGATTTTCAGAAATTTTCTCAAAAATTTCAAAATATTTATTTATCATTTTTTTCCCAAAATTTTTATTTACCTCGGTTAGCAGAACTTTAAAGGATACTGGTATTCTTGGCAATATGTGCCTTCCACAGTATTGACGGGATCACAATTGGATTGTGAATTTGGTACCAGCAGCACTGTGATACCTGAAACAAAGTACACTGAAACCCAATCAACACTAGGTGCGCTTTTCCAGGTAACTTGACCCACAGCTTTATATGTGGAGCTCTCTGTTTAGTGATCCCAGCCAACATACTGCTTTTAAATCTTTTATTTTATGTTATTTTTTCACATTAATTACATTTTGTTCCCTTTGCATCCCAGCTGTAGCCCCTCGGTCATTCCCTCCCAATCCCACCCTCCCTCCCCCATCTCCTCCCATGCCCTTCTCCACCAAGTCCACTGATAGGGGAGGTCCTCTTCTCCTTCCATCTGACCCTAGCTTATCAGGTCTCATGAGGACTGGCTGCATTGTCCTCCTGTGTCCTGGCAAGGCTGCTCCTTCCTCAGCTGGGGTGTGTGTGTGTGTGTGTCTTGTGTGTGTGTGTATGTCAAAGAGCCAGCCACTGAGTTAAATCTTCACTCACATCTTTTCTTGACCTAGAACTACAAATTTCCTGCAGAAACCTGACTTGAGAATGGAGCCCACTTTTTAATATTGAAAGGATGCTCAGTTGCTAAGAGCAAAGACAGCTTGCTTTGTTCCCATAACTCCTTCAACGCCATAATTCTTTTTTGGGATAAGCTGCATTCCAAGGGCTTTTCCTGGCAAAACTTTTGCTATTTCCCGTCCCCCCTTTCTGCTATAAAACACTGAGATAAAAGTTCACCCCATGCTTCTTAAGCCCTGTCCATTCACTGAGTGCTTTTAAGGAAAAAATAAATAAATAAATGGCCATTTGGGTATTTTCTCCAAAGATCGATCAACCTATATAAAGAAAACTCAATACTCTTCATCATATAAATCCACAAATAATACATGTACTTGAGATCTTGGCATTCCAAATGTCTGACCTCACCATCAGGCTTTGAACTATGTAATATAAATTATGTGTTTTCAGGGTGAATATATACTTTTATATTATTATTAACGGAAAGGGAATATTTTATCTCGAATATGGGTGGTAACCAACTCGTTTTTGAAACCATGGTAAGCATATTTTGTTTTACTCTGTTGCTTTTTACTTTTAGAAAAAAATATATGGACAGATTAAAGAATAAGTTTTCATATCTATCTTGTCCTATGCTTCAGATGCCTTTCAGCTAGAAGTTATCAACAACTAAAAAAAAATTAAAAAAAATATGCCCTTGATTTATGCTAGAGAGGTTGTGGAGAAAGCGGAATCCTCCTCCATTGTTCTTGGGAATGTAACCTTATATAATCACTTTGGAAATCAATCTGGGGTTTTCTCAGACAATTAGGAATAGTGCTTCCTCAAGATCCAGCTATACCACTCCTAGGTATATACTCAAAAGATGGCTCATTATTCAATAAGGGCATTTGATCAGCTATGTTTGTTGCAGCTTTATTTGTAATAGCCAGAATCTGGAAACAACCTAAAGGTCCCTCAACCGAGAATGGATACAGAAACTGTGGTATATTTACACAATGGAATACTACTCAGCTATCAAAAACAAAGAAATCATGAAATTTTCAGGCAAATGGTTGGAACTAGAAAAAAAAAATCATCCTGAGTGAGGTAACCCAGAAGCAGAAAGACACACATGGGATTTACTCATTTATAGGTGGATATTAACCATATAATATAGGATAAACATAGTAAAATCTACACACCTAAAGGAGCTATATAACAAAGAGGATCCTCGGGAAGATGCTTAAATCTTATTCAGAAGAGCAAACAAGAGACACTGGAAGTTGAAGACAGGGACAGGACAGAGGACCTCTGAAAGACTCTACCCCCCAGGGTATTGAAGGAAATGCTGAGACTCATAGTCAAACTTTAGGCAGAGTGCAGGAAACATTATGGAAGAAGAGGGAGATAGAGAAATAGAAAGACCTGGAGGGACAGGAACCCTGCAAGGAGAACAGAGCCAAAATACCTGAGCCTAGGAAACCCTGCAGAGACTGATACTCTAACCAAGGTCCTTGCCTGAAGAAGACCTAGACTACTTGTTAAAGGGAAGCCCATAGGCTGTTCAGTCTCCAAGTGGGGTTCCCTAGTAAGGGGTACAGGAACTGTCTCAGTGGCTGGCTCTTTGATCACCTCCTTCTGGAGGTTGCATCCATGCCAGGCTATAGAGGAAAATGATACAGCCAGCCTTGATGATACCTGATAGAAGGGGGGAGGAGGTCCTCCCTTATCAGGGGACTAGGAAAAGGGCATAGGGAGAGAAGAGGGAGGGTGCATGGTACTGGGAGGAGAAGAGGAAGGGGGACGCAGTGGGGATTCAAAGTAAATAAATTGTAATAAATAAATTAATTAATTAAAAAATTTATCCCCTAAAAAATTTGTCCTTTACATGTTTCTCTATAGAAAGAGTATTGTCATGGTCATATATTTGATTAAATTCTGGAAAGTAAAGTGTATGCATTTTGGCCTGTAATTGTAATTGTAAATGTATATTGTCCATATACATTCAAAGGGGTTTTTTTTTGTTTGTTTGTTTGTTTGTTTGTTTTTTAATTTTCTTAAGGGCGTTAGACACAAAAGGTCTAAATTTTTTTTCAAAAATCAAAATGTTCTGCATATGCAAAAGAGCATTTTCTCTTTAGAAAAAATTCCAACTAATATTTATTTAAATGTATCTTTCCAACTAATTCATAACAATTTTACATGTTAATTGATAGAGTGGGATACCGTGGTACATGTGTGCAGTTTGCAATGGTTCCATAGGACAATAGCCACACAGAACCTTGACTAATTAGATATTTTTGCACTGGATGTAATTATAATACGTCCTTCTACCTACACTCAGTCTTTAGCTGTAGCCAAGCCACTGTGCTGCAGAAGACAGTGCAGAGGCAGGCGCCACTGTCTGAAGCAGTCAGGGCAAGGGGAACCCTAAAAGCTCTCTTCTCCCTTTCCTCCTCTTCCCTCCCTTTCTCTTCCTTCCCCACCTCTTCTCATTCCTCCACTCATTAGCTGTCCCCATTTCTGTCCTCCAGCCCCCACTCTATCACTTCACTCTTTTTCTCTTTCATGCAGAAAGGGACAAAAAACAACAACAAAACTTTCAAACCTTGACATTCTAACTTAGAAACAGTCATTAGCTTTCAAAATAGTTGCCACAATTTTAAATTGGTATATAATCAGGATATTTTTAAATTAGGCAAACATTACATAAAACCATATGTGGTAGCCAGACAGCATGGCTCATGCCTGTGATCACAGCACTCAGAGAGGCAGAGACAAGCAGTTCTCTTTGAGTTTGAGGTTAGCCTGGTCTACTAAGCCAGTCTAAGACAGCGGAGGCTACGCAGAGAAACCACTGGAAAAAGAAATATGTTGGTATAGTTTGCAAGCACAATTAGTGTGTGCCTTTTTTTTTTTTTTACAAATACCAGTTCTGTAACAATGTATCAAAGCATAATGATACAACAACTTTAAACCAATGCCTTTGCCTTCATTGTTTCCAAAGATTTTGGATTCTACATAACAGGATATTTCTTTGATAAGCTGTAACACTACTCTTTATTCTTTCAATTTTGTTTATCCCCTGAGGTCAAATAACACATCTATTTGATGTGTACGTCTTGAAATTCCTGGTGCACTGTACTACAGCTTCTTAGGGGAGCATAAAACCAAAGGACATGAGTGAGACTAGAATGGAGAAATAGGAAAAAATCATTAACAGAAATTAAGGAATTCCAAGAAATGTATAAAAATAACAACTTTTATATTGGAAACTATCTGAACTGTGTGCAACTGCCTGAAAAAAATCAG
Source organism: Psammomys obesus (assembly GCF_907164565.1). Taxonomy (NCBI): domain Eukaryota; kingdom Metazoa; phylum Chordata; class Mammalia; order Rodentia; family Muridae; genus Psammomys; species Psammomys obesus. Next base: position 41,417,471 of record NW_026596073.1, on the reverse strand, counting down.
TGACTCCAAGTTCGGCTTTATCTACATGAAATTTTATTAAGCGTTATCCAAAACATCTCACCAAGATTATTTTGAAAAATAACCTCTGAGGTTAAAACAGGTCTTTAACTAACAGGAACAAAATATGATCTCAATAAATTAATAGTGAATAATAAGAAAGCACCTTATGGCATTTTTTTCTTCTTCTGAGAAAATATTAATTTGAATCCAGAATCTCATTTTTAGTTTGGGGATAAAGCCATATGGGTAAAATAAGGACATATTTCCTATGTCTCAGACATATGTGTAAGAGTTTTGCTATGAAGTACTTTTACTATATTTTAATAATAACAACCAGTGTGTTTACTGCATGTAAGTAACAGATGGTTCATTTAATATATTGTTTTGTTATTATTGCTCATTTGCTTTGCTTATTTGTTTGATCCTGGAGACCAAACCTACATACTTGCATATACAAGTTAAGGTTTGTATGACTGAGATACCTTTCTATACCATATTATTCAAACTTTTAAACGTTCTAATCACAAAGAAATAAATATCTCAAAAGATAGATAATTAGGTTCTTGGTTTGATCATACTGCTGTATAAAATGCAATAAGGCACATGCCTTTTTATATAAATGAACAATCATAAAAAGTAAGTGTTCTCTTAAGATAATTCCAGAATTCTTGGGTTTTGTTTATTTGATTTTTTTTTTTGAGAGACTATCTAACTGAATAGAATCCATACATTCATTATTGGGCTACCTCAGTTTTCTGAGTGCTGGACCTCCCTATATATACTCTCATGCATCACATTAAAAAAATTGAAGTACTTAATTATTACATAGATGAAAAATCTGTTTCTGTTGGCTTTGCTTGGAGGACACTTCTTATGACTACAGTATTTAATTTCAAATTTATAAAATACTTCGATATTTTATACATTCTAAGAAACCATAAAGCATAGGAACAGGTATTACTGTTTATTTAAAGGTGATGTCACTTATAAAACAGATGTGATATGAAAGAGTTTATTTGTGGAAAGGGAAGCAAAAATGAGTTAGGAGCCTCTCTGCCATGAAGGGAGGGAGACAGAAAGAGAAACAGAAAGACAGAGAGAGACAGAGATGGGGGCATGGGGTGCCCTGTCAGAGAAACAAAAGGAGAGAAAGAAAAAGGGGAGAGCTCCTGCACAGCTGAACCTCACCGATACTGTCAGGTGCACCCCTGGCTGGCGACACGTGATAACATGATCATAGGTTACCAGGCAAACCAGAAAGCTCGCTGCTTATACACTAACATTCCTCCCTTTTTCTATAATTATATATAGAATATAATTATGATATAATGTTATTTACATATTTACATAATATATTTACATATAAAATTATATGTACAACATATTTGTATTTATATAATTATAGTATATAAATTGATATAATGTACCTTTATGTAATATAATTATATATTATGTTATGTTATGTTATATTATGTTATATTATGTTATGTTATATTATATTACATTACATTGCTACATTACATTATATTATATTATATTATATTATATTATATTATATTATATTATAT
>NW_026596073.1:41398064-41415893 GCF_907164565.1 Psammomys obesus | reverse complement strand
TACATTACATTACATTACATTACATTACATTACATTACATTACATTATATTATATTATATTATATTATATTATATTATATTATATTATATTATATATAAAATGAGGATGTCAGGCTGTGTCTCATGTAAAGCAAGTTAAAGTATATAAATGTAGCTTCATTGGAAGCAGCTCTCAGTCATCATGCATGGGGATAAGAGACAGAGAGAGAAAAATAAAGTTAAAGCACCAAAATGAACAGATTAAATGGTTAGGAGGAGGGGATGCCCCTGCTCTAGAAAGTACAGGTTAGAAGCTGGGGTTCCAGCTATTCCCAGCAGTAAATAGGGACTGAGAAATGCTGGGAGAATCTGGAACTAGGCTTGAAGCTCACCATTTTAGACTTTTGTTGATAATAAATGGGTAACAGGCAAAGAAATCAATCAACAAATTAAAATAAATATACATAATTAGTATTTGTTAATTATAATACAAATTTAAGTAAAATAGAAAAGTAAGTTGAGCCAAAGTACAGTAACATCAAAAAATCAATATTTTTAATGGTCAAAACAATTTCAGTCTTCCCTGTACCCCTGTGTCTTAACAGGCAGTTTACATTTCAATGTAAATCTGTGGCTTTGTGGACATATTTACCATAATGAAACACAGATGAAAAATATAGTGGAAAGTTGTTTTTTTTTCTTTGTAAAATATGTTTGTAGTAATCTTAGGACAGATTGCTTATTTTGGTTTCTGAAAATAATTTATGTCTCCTAAAAGAACGTTCCCAAACATAATTCACAGAAGTGAGTGTCCCAAGTGAAATTTACTATTGAATTTCTTTGCTATTATTTCAAAATGCCATGCATTTCTTTTCAAAAACAGTACTATTCCCTTTAAAACATCTGGGAAAGAAAGCACAGTGTTGCAATATAATTTCATTTGTTTCTATGTTTCTAGTTATGACTTAATTTTACTTAACTTGAATATATGGATACTGTGTATTATATGCAAAAGAAATACTTTCACTATCAAAGTGTACTTTGTAAAACTGAAAACACCTTAAAAATACTAAATCACTGGAAATAGAAAATTGACAATTCTACGTAATTTCTTTAGAGGCAAAAACAATACACTTTTTCTTACAATTTTCATATGTGTGTGGGTGTCTGTGTATATTCCTGTGACTTTTCTGTACATACATAGTTAAACAGATAAATAAAGTTGTTTTTTTTTTTCCGTTAATTACTGTAGAAGGATTGAACTCTGTCTTGACTGACTCACAAAGTGATTTGTGTTTCTGCAAGGAGGTATTTGGTTGTTTTTAACATTTGATTTGACAGATTGAGGAACTTTACTTTATATCTGCAATGTAAATAGATCTCAGCCAATGGGAAAGGACAAAAAAGTTGACCTTTCCCCATCAAATGAGAGATAATTCTTCCTGTTTTACTGACCTCAAATTCCTAAGAAAACCTAAAGCTTATTGGATTTGACCCTGTAGACCCTCAGACTAGAACTCCACCATAGACTCTTGGTCATAATATTGAAATTTGAGCTTCAGTTTCTAATCATCTGTGGTTTTCCAGCTTGCTATCACACTCTTTGGAGTTTGATGTATGTTTTTTGTTGTTGTTGTTGTTTATGCCATAAGAAAATATCTTATGCATCTACCATTTCTTAGTGTCAAATAGCATATGTCTCTATGTATATATATGAGAAAATACACACAAAATACTTTATGAAGCCATAGCCAGGGAACCATCTCACAGTGAGTGAGTTCCCAAAGGTGCTTCTAGAAAGATACACTGAGGGATACTTAGTGTATGGGACTTATAGGGGACCTGTTCAGTGGCATGGAGCAGGCCAGAGTACTGACTTTCAAGAACAATATCAGTAGCTCCAGGGAATAATAACTATAGACTTAGTGTTCTGAGGTACAAGGGGCTAAGAAATAAAAATGAACAAGAGAATGCAGAAAGGTAGGGGAAGCCAAGTGTTAGGACTAATAAAATGATGATGCACAAAGATTTTATATGAAAGAGGTTTATTGGGTGGAGATGAAGAGAGAGAAGAGCGAAACATGACGGGGGAGGGAAGTGGGGCTCCCCAACAGAGAGAGGGGAGAGTAAAAGAGTGAGAGAATAAGAGGGTAAGAGGGCAAGAGGGCAGGAGAGTGACAAAGTGGCAAGGTGTGGCTAACTAGTGGGCAACACATGATGACATCATAGGTTGCTAGGCAATCCCGAAGCAGGTTGCCTAAAAACTATAATTTAATGAGGAGCTTGGTCTACTTCTCATGGAAGGCAAGTTAAAGTATCTAAATTTAGGTTCATTGGAAGCAGCTCTTGGTTGCCATGCACTGGGTAAGAGAGAAAAAAAATACTAGCAACAAAATGTCCAGATTACATGGTCAAGAGGAGGAGGGAAAGATCCTGCCCTGGAAAGTTGAGGGCAGAAGGTTGCCAGTAGAGAGTTACCAGCCATGCAAGGTTACAGGTATAGACTTTAGTCTATACCTGGAGAACCTGGAGCTACTTGTCCTGGGCCTGAAGCACATCATTCCAGCCTTGTGTTTTTAATAAATGAATAATGGGCATAGATTCTCTTCTGGCTACTTCCTTCTGACACTGGGATGCTGTAGGGAGATCAAAAGGCTGAAACGCTGGCGAAGTCCAGGAAGAACAGGATGTTTTGATGCTGTTCAGGGTCTATGAGAACATCCATGGCTGGGAGGGGAAGTGCAGGTCCAGCTTGATGGAAGTCTCTGAGGTTAGACTGTGACACCTGTAGCTGCTTAGGCACTGTTGTGGATGTAGGAAACACCTGGTCTAGCAGGATATTAAACTATATATTTGGATCTGTTATCTATGGAAATTGAGGCCAAGTTTGGTTACAGAGGTGTGTAAGATTAGAGGCCCTTAAAGTGGGCACTAGGTATAGAAATCTGAAATTCTCCACCTCAGGGGAGAATCTGGAGGAATGGACAAATGGACTATTCCCATTGGTCAGGTAGGAGTCAGTGACCTGAGCAAGGTTTGACTCAGTAGATTGGTACAATCTGTTCAACAGCTGGTAAGCTTTGGCCAGAGATCAAGGGCACAGTTGCCCTTAGCAGACCCAGTTTACCTAGAGCTAGGATTTTCATAGATGAACGAGAGGGAAAGGGAGAGGAAGAGGGAGAGAAATTGTGCTGGTAGAGAGAAAATCTTACTCAAGGGAGAAGATGGTCCTAGATGAGGGGTTTGGATGTAGGTTGGCCAGAGTGGTAGGAAGCATTTGCACCAACCCGAAGTGAAGACTCACCAAATGGCTGGTGTTGGTTGTAGGAATGTAGCAATCAAGTAACCAGGAAAGGGAAGTCCCAAAACCAGGAAAAAAGGGGAAAAATCCCATTCTCTGAGATAGGCTATAGGTACAGTACTTATCTGGAGCCCAACTGACCTGAGAGGTGAATTCAAGTGGATTCCCTGCCGTTCACAGGAATTACTTTTAAGTTTCACAAAGGAGATAAAACTTTACATATGGTAGCATCATGACTGTAATTTTCAGTGAAGTATACATTATAGAAAAACGCAGTAGACATACATGTTTGTGTTAACAGCATAAGCATTCTTTAAGATGAGCTCTGAAAAGGCAGAAGCCTTTCGTGAAGTAGAAGGGACAAAAGCTCACTTGATCTTAACCTTTAGTATGATTACAAATTATGGAGCTTAAAAGGAGATTTAAAATCTTGAGCTTTGAACCATGATAGTGGGTGATATAGTGGTATGTTTTTGTATTAGAGTTAGATTAGTAAATCAGAGCTCTACTGATAAAGGTCAAAGCTCTGGACAGTCAATATAACAGTAGCATAGCAACAGAGGAAATATTAAGCATTTTCACCCATTTAGTATACCTTAAATTATCTTAGACTTTGCAACTTTTATAACTTGCATTTACCAACCTTAAAACACTTTCTTAGACCTTCAGACTATATTTTCCTTAGGCTTTTGTATCCAGTTATTTACCATGAGACACAGGTGAGACTGCTATGAACATTTATTTTCCTTTAACTAAAGGGATGGTAAAATGTTACATCTGAAGACTGTTTTTTGAATCTGGAAAAAAGGCATTTTGTTTCTAGGCCTGACAATAGCAAATCTAGGACTCAGGCTTATGGCCTGGTTTCCTGCATATGAAGAAAACTGAGAAAGTATCTGAAGTCTCCCAAGACAGAAGTTGGCAATATGTCTGTGGGGCCTGAGTGTGAGGCCAAAGGGACCTGTAATGTTACCCTGGGCTTGATGATGGTGGTGGAGGTCACTGAATCAAGGAGCCATATGTACTCTGACAGGTCAAGGAGCTCGATGTCTGGAAGTGTCTGTGGCTCTTTTGCTGATTGAGCCTCCGTGGCTGGGCACAGAGGACAAGACTGTATGGGAGCATTTTGACTTCCAAAGTCAGTCTGGCAGCAGGCAGTGTGTGGCTTGTGGAGGCAGCCACGGGACCAGGGTCCCCTTTGGTTGCATTTGAAATAGCCACCTGGCAGAGTTGACTTTGGGCTATAACCTGATGGAATGGGGCATTGCAGAACTCTTATTTTCTGTGTGGGAATGCCAACAGCCTCAGATCAGCAGCCAAGGTCTGGAGCATAGTTTTGCTGTAAATGAGCCTATCAGGAAGACTTTTCTCATTATTTTTACCAACTCCCGTATGATGACTCAGGGACCATCCTCAGCTGTTTAATTAAGGAAGCAGTCAGACCATGTCTGAATCTGTAGGACTAAAAACATATTTTTGAACATGTTAAAGGACTTGATCATCTATGAGATGACAGACTATTAACCTGCATTTATTAAACATTAAATATTAGGACATTAGGTTTTGTCCCTGTTAAGTTGGAGACTGAAAAGTCATAAATATAGTACATTAAAATAAGAGCATAACAGTTTTCTCAAAGATTTAGTGTATAAAAACTTCATAGCTTTTAAAATTCTAAGGCTGTACTACAGATTAATAATATTACCATTTTAAGAAAACAAAACCAAGCATATGTTAACCTTTTGATAGTGATGATGTGGCACAATGGTCAAGTTTTTTATCTATTTATTTATTTGTTTGTTTGTTTATTTATTTATTTAATTCTTTATATATCTATTTCTTTCTTTCTTTATTTATTTTGTTTATGTGGTTTATATATATAATTTAATTTAATTAATTACACTTTATTCATTTTGTATCCCCCCATAAGCCCCTCCCTCTTCCCCTCCGGATCCCACCCTCCCTCCCCCTTCTTCACACATACCCCTCCCCAAGTCCACTGATAGGGGAGGTCCTCCTCTCCTTCTTTCTGATCTTAGTCTGTCAGTTCTCATCAGAAGTGGCTGCATTGTCATCTTCTGTGACCTGGTAAGGCTGCTCCCCCCCTCAGAGTGAGGTGATCAAAGAGCAGGCCAATCAGATTATATCAGAGGTGGTCCCTCTTCCCAATACTATGGAACCCACTTAGACACAAAACTGCCATGGGCTACATCTGTGCAGGAGTTCTAGGTTATCTCCATGCCTGGTTCTTGGTTGGAGTATGAGTCTCTGGGAAGACTTCAGTGTTCAAATTTTCTGGTTCTGTTGCTCTCCTTGTGGGATTCCTGTCCTCTCCAGATCTTACTATTTCCCACTTCTTTCATAAGATTCCATGCAATCTGCCAACAGTTGGCCATAAATCTCAGCATCTGCTTTGATAGTCTGCAGGGCAGAGCTTTTCAGAGGCCCTCTGTGGCAGGTTCCTAGGTTGTTTCCTGTTTTCTTCTTTTTCTGATGTCCATCCTCTTTGCCTTTTGGGATGGGGATTGAACATTTTAGTCAGAGTCCTCTCTCTTAATTAGTTTCTTTAAATGTACAGATTTCAGTAGGTTTATCCTATGTTATATGTCTATATGAGTGAGTATATACCGTGTGTGTTTTTCTGCTTCTGGGACAGCTCACTCAGGATGATCCTTTCCAGGTCTCACCATTGACCTGCAAATTTCATGATTTCCTTATTTTTCATTGCAGAGTAATATTCCATTCTGTAGATGCATCCATTCTTCAGTTGAGGGGCATCTGGGCTGTTTCCAGATTCTGGCTATTACAAATAAAGCTGCTACAAACATGGTTGAGCAAATGTCCTTATTGCGTACTTGAGCCTCTTTTGGTTATATGCCTAGGAGTGGTATGGCTGGATCTTGAGGAAGCACTATTCCTAGTTGTCTGAGAAAGTGATAGATTGATTTCAAGAGTGGTTGTACAACTTTACATTCCCAGCAGCAGTGGAGGAGGGTTCCCCTTTCTCCACAACCTCTCCAGCATGTGTTGTCACTTGAGTTTTTCATCATGGCCATTCTGATGAGTATAAGGTAAAATCTCAGGGTCGATTTGATTCGCATTTCCCTAATGGCTAATGACATTAAGCATTTCTTTACGTGTTTCACTACCATTCGATATTCCTCTACAGAGAGTTCTCTGTTTAACTCTGTTCCTTGTTTTTTAATTGGAGTACTTGGTTTGCCACTTTTCATCTTCTTTAGTTCTTTATATATACTCGATATTAGCCCTCTGTCAGATAAAGGGCTGGTGAAGATTCTTTCCCAATCTGTAGGCAGTCCTTTTGTTTTAATGAAGGTGTACTTTGATTTACAGAAGCTTTTCAGTTTCATGAGGTCCCATTTATTGATTGTTGGTCTTAGAGCCTGTGCTGTTGGTGTTCTGTTCAGGAAGGTATCTCCTGTACCAATGAGTTCTAGAGTTTTCCCCACTTTTTCTTTTAACTGATTTAATGTGTCTGGTTTTATGTTGAGGTCTTTGATCCACTTGGACTTCACTTTTGTGCAGGGTGATAAGTATGGATCTATTTTCATTTTTTTACATGTAGACATCCAGTTAGACCAGCACCATTTGTTGAAGATGCTATCTTCTCTCCATTGTATGCTTTTGGCATCTTTGTCAAAGATCAAGTATCCATAAGTGTATGGATTTATTTCTGGGTCTTCTGTTTGGTTCCATTGATCCACCATTCTGTTTCTATGCCAGTATCATGCAGTTTTTATAACTGTTGCTCTATAGTACAGCTTAAGATCAGGGATGGAGATACCTCCTGAAGATCTTTTATTGTAGAGAATTGTTTTAGCATTTCTGCGTTTCTTGTTATTCCATATGAAGTTGAGAATTTTTCTTTTCAGGTCTGTAAAGAATTGTTGGTAATTTGATGGGAATTGGATTGAATCTGTAGATTGCTTTTGGTAAGATGGCCATTTTTACTATGTTAATCCTGCCAAGCCATGAACATGGGAGATCTTTCCATCTTCTTATATCTTGTAATTCTTTCTTCAGAGACTTGACATTTTTTTTTCATACAAGTCTTTGACTTGCTTGTTTAGGGTTACATCAAGGTACTTTATATCATTTGTGGCTACTGTGAAGGGTTTGTTTCCCTAATTTATTTCTCGGCCGGCCCTTTTGTCTTTTGTATACAGGAGTGCTACTGACTTTTTTGAGTTAATTTGGTATCTGGCCACTTTGCTGAAGGTGTTTATCAGCTGTAGGAGTTCCCTAGTAGAGTTTTTGAGGTCACTTATGTATCCTATCCTATCATCTGCAAATAGTGATAATTTGACTTCTTCTTTTCCAATTTGTATCCCCTTAATCTCCTTCAACTGTCTTATTGCTCTGGCAAGGACCTCCAGACGTATGTTGAAGAGATATGGAGGGAGTAGGCAGCCTTGTCTTATCCCTGATTTCAGTGGGATTGCTTTAAGTTTCTCTCAGTTCAGTTTGATGTTGGCTATAGGCTTGCTGTGTATCGCCTTTACTATGTTTAGATATGTGCCTTGTATCCCTGATCTTTCCAATACTTTAAACCTGAATGTCTTTTGGATTTTGTCAAATGCTTTTTCACCATCAAGGGAGATTATCACGTGGTTTCTTCTTTCAGTTTTTTAATATGGTGGATCACATTGATGGATTTCTGTATATTGAACCACCCCTGCATACCTGGGATGAAGCCTTCTTGGTCATAGTGGATGATATCTTTGATGTGTTTTTGTATTCGGTTTGCAAGTATTTTGTTGAATATTTTTGCATCAGTGTTCCTTAGGGAGATTGGCCTGAAATTCTCTTTCTTTGTTGGGTCTTTGAGGTTTAGGTACCAAGGTGACTGTGGCTTCATAGAATGAGTTTGGTAATCTTCCTTCTGTTTCTATTTTGTGGAATAGTTTGAAGAGAACTGAACTTAGCTCTTCTTTGAAGGTCTGGTAGAATTATGTGCTGAAACCGTCTGGTCCTGGGCTTTTTTTAGATGGGAGACTTTCGATGACTGCTTCTATATCCTTGGGGTACATAGGACTATTTAATTGATTTACCTGGTCCTGATTCAGCTTTGGTAAGTCGAATCAATCAAGGAGATTGTTCATTTTATTTAGATTTTCAAATTTTGTTGAGTATAGACTTTTGAAGTAAGTCCTAATCGTTGTTTGGATTTCCTCAGTGTCTGCAGTTATATCTCCCTTTTCATTTTTGATTTTGTTGATTTGGATGGTGTCACTCCAGTTTTTAGTTAGCTTGGCTAAGGGTTTGTCTATCTTGTTGATTTTCTCAAAGAACCAGCTCTTGGTTTCATTGATTCTTTGAATTGTTTTATTTGTTTCTAATTGATTGATTTCAGCCCTGAGTTTGATTATTTCCAGCCATCTACTCCTTTTTGGTGTTTCTGCTTCCTAATTTTCTAGGGCTTTTACGTGAGCCAGTAGGTTGCTGGCATGAACTGTGTCGAATTTCTTCTTGAAGGCACTTAGTGCTATGATCTTTCCTCTTAGCACTGCTTTCATTGTGTCCCACAAGTTTGGGTATGTTGTGTCTTAATTTTCATTGAGTTCTAGGAAGACTTTAATTTTTTTTTATTTCTTCCCTGATCCACCTGTCATTTAGTAGCAAGTTGTTTAGTTTCCATGTGTGTGTAGCCTTTTGCTATTTCTGTTGTTTTTGAAGTCCAGCTTTATTCCATGGTGATCAGACAGGATACAAGGGATTATTTCAATCTTCTTTTATCTGTTGAGGCTCACTTTGTGACCAACTATATGGTCTATTTTGGAGAAGGGGTCATGAGGTGCTGAGAAGAAGGTAAATTCTTTTGTGTTTGGATGTAAAGTTCTGTAAATGTCTGTTAGGTCCATTTGATTCATGACCTCTTTTAGAAACATTGTTTCTTTGTTTAATTTCTGTTTTGTTGACCTGTCCTTTGTTGAGAGTGGGTGTTGAAGTCTCCCACTATTAATGTGTGGGTATCTATGTGTGGTTTAAATTTTATGAATGTTTCTTTTACAAATGTGGGTGCCCTTGTATTTGGAGCATATATATTCAGGATTGTGATGTCTTACTGGTGGAATTTTCCCTTGATGAGTATGAAGTGTCCTTCCCAATCTCTTTTTATTAATTTTGGTTGAAAGTCTATTTTATCAGATATTAGAATGGCTACTCCTGTTTGCTTCTTGGGTCCATTTGTTTGGAAATTAGTCTTCCAACCCTTTACCCTCAGGTAATGTCTATCTTTGTGACTTAGGTATGTTTCTTGTATGCAACAGATTGCTAGGTTTTGTTTATGCATCCCTTCTGTTAGTCTGTGTCTTTCTATTGGAGAATTGAGTTCATTGATGTTGACAGAGATTAATGCCCAGTGGCTATTAAATCCTTTGATTTTGATGTTGGTTGTGGTGATAAGGTTGTGTGCATGTTTGCTTTTTGTTTTACAGTAGTGAGGTTAATTATTTCCTGTGTTTTCTTGAAAGAAGCTAATTTTCTTGGGTTGTATTTTCCCTTCTATTATCTTCTGTAACGCTGGATTTGTGTGTAGGTATTGTTGAAATTTGTTGAAACTGAGAGTTTTGCTGGGTATAGTAGCCTGGGTTGACATCTGTGTTCTCTTAGGGTCTTCATGATATCTGTCCAGGCCTTTCTGGCTTTCATAGTCTCTGTTGAAAAGTCAGGTGTGATTCTAATGGGTTTGCCAATATATGTTACTTGGCCTTTTTCCTTTGCAGCTTTTAGTTTTTTTTTTTTCTTTGTTCTGTATACTTACTGTTTTGATTATCAATTGGCAGGAGGATTTTCTTTTCTGGTCTAATTTATTGGGTGTTCTGTAGGCCTCTTGTATTCTTATTGGCCTCTCCTTTAAGTTGGGGAAATTTTCTTCAATGATTTTGTTGAAAATATGTTCTGAGCCTTGGAGCAGGGAATCTTCTTTTCCTCTATTCCTATTATTCTTAGGTTTTTTTTTTTTTTTATGTTGTCTTAAATTTCTTGGATGGTCTCTGTCAGGAAATTTTTAGATTTAACATTTTCTTTGACAGATACATGTCTTTCTTCCATTGTATCATCCACACCTGAGATTCTTTCTTCCATCCCCTGTAGTCTATTGGTTATGCTAACCACTGTAGTTCCTGTTTTCTTCCCTAAGTTCTTTCTCTTCACAATTTCCTCCATTTGTATTTCCTTTAATTTTTCCAATTTTATCTTCAGATCTTGAGCCATTTTGTTGATTTCCTTCACCTGTCTGACTGTATTTTCCTGGTTTTTCTTCAATTCCTTCAGCTGTTTGTTTGAACAATTCTCTGATTCTTTTATTTCTTTCAGTGATTTAAGCTTTTCCTCTCTAAAGGCCACAAACTGTTTTGCTGCACCTTCCTGTATTTCTTTATAGATGGCCATAATCTGTTTATTTTTATCTTCCTCTATTTCTTTAAGGATGGCTTTAATCTGTTTGAGTTTATCTTCCTCTAGGTCTTTACCCATTTTATTTGTTTCCTCTGTTATCCTCTTCAAGAATATAGATGTTAAGTCATCTTCTTGAATTTCAATTATGCTGGGGTGTCCAGGGCTACTTACCCCTGGATAACTGGGTTATCTGTCTGTGCCAGAGAGCTGGTGCTCAGCAACTGTCTTGTGGCTGGAACCCAGTTCAGTGATGGCGGCTCAGACCGGCCAGTTTGTGAGACTTTTTTTCCAGGGAAAGACCGGGTGACCCAAGTCATTACCATTTCCTTCCTTTCTTGTTGGGTTTCCTCATGACTGGGAATCTCAGTCTGGTGTATTTTGCACCCACCGATCAGCCTGGGAAGTTGATCAGGACATGCAGGCATGTGGCTATTGTCCTTTGCTTTACAGAAGCTTTTCAGTTTCATGAGGTCCCATTTATTGATTGTTGCTATTAGAGCCTGTGCTATTGGTGTTCTTTTCAGGAAGGTATCTCCTGTACCAATGAGTTCTAGGGTTTTCCCCACTTTTTCTTCTAACTGATTTAATGTATCTGGTTTTATGTTGAGGTCTTTGATCCACTTGGACTTTAGTTTTGTGCAGGGTGAAAAGTATGTATCTAGTTCCATTTTTATACATGTAGGTACCCAGTTAGACCAGCACCATTTGTTGAAGATGCTATCTTTATTCCATTGTATGGTTTTGTCATCTTTGTCAAAGATCAGGTGTCCATAAATGTGTGGGTTTATTTCTGGGTCTTCTGTTCAGTTCCATTGATCCACCATTCTGTTTCTATGCCAGTATCATGCAGTTTTTATAACTGTTGCTCTATAGTACAGCTTGAGATCAGGGATGGAGATACTTCCAGAAGATTTTGTTATTGTAGAGAATTGTTTTAGCAATTCTGGGTTTCTTGTTATTCCATATGAAGTTGAGAATTTTTCTCTCTAGGTCTGTAAAGAATTTTGTTGGTAATGTGATGGGAATTGCATTGAATCTATAGATTGCTTTTGGTAAGATGGCCATTTTTACTATGTTAATCCTCCCATGAGCATGGGAGATCTTTCCATTTTCTGATATCTTCTTCTGATTCTTTTCAGAGACTTGACACTTTTTCATACAAATCTTTGACTTGCATGGTTAGGGTTATATCAAGGTACTTTATGTTGTTTGTGGCTATTGTGAAGGGTGTTGTTTCTCTTGGTCACTGTATGGAAAATGTTGTCCTGCTCCTCAGATTCAGTGTTCTCCTGGCCACAACGGTCAAGTTTTAACATAAATGCCTCAAAATTTAATAGATCTTAATTTAGAGCATTGTGCCAGATTCATGAGACCCTACAAGACCACCACTAGGAGTCTAGTCTGTGGCAAAACACATGAGAATCTTTTTAATACAACTATAGCCTGGGCTCACACATGCTCTCCACAGTAGTGTTTGAGAGCTGAGAGCCTCATAATCAGGTTAGGTGGTTGATTTAAAGATTATGGTCTCACTCAGTGTTACCAAAGCAGGGGAAATCCTGCCTGTCAAGCATCTATTGGTTGAAACACCAAAGCGGATGTTGAATTTTGAATTGATTGGTGATAGGAAGGCTTCCAACCCATTCATGGTCTGGCTTCCCTCTTGTTTGGCTGTTCTAGGGGAGAGGGGCTTGTTTCCTAGCAACTGTATCTCTAGTGGGAAGGAAAGAATGCAGTAAGGTTGGTTCTTCCCACAGGTGGCTGGACATGTCTTCACCTCTCTGGCCTTTGTTCAGGTTTGTGCTTTCAACTTTAAACCAATACCCCCAAAATGAATATTTAATTCTTTGGTCTCTCAATAGTATTGGTTAAAACTTGTATGTAGTAACCCCTAAGTTATGAGTTTTAAAACCAACAATATAGTAGAATATTATAAAACAATTTTAAAATTACATTTGAAATAATTATAGCAAACCTATTAGCCAGAAAGCCTAGTGGTTAATCTGGATCATAGGCAGTTCATGGTGGGAGAAACAGCATTTATTAATTTAGGAATTGATAAAGACATAGGCAGTCAGATGTACATTTTAAATTAGTTTAATTTACTAGACCTTTATAACTTTGAAATTTTAGTATTATATAAAATTATTTTGAACCAGGGTTGAATCATATATATTGTAAAATGTAACGTTGAATTTTTATAAAAATCCATACCAATTTTAAATGAGTCTTGTTGCTGTCTTAGTCTAAAAGGAGATAAAATAAACAGAAAATTAATTATGATTAAAATTTTTCATACCATGTGGTTACCTTAAAGTTTACGGTTTAATTTTAAAGTTTTTTTTTTTTGGGGGGGGGAGAGTATAAAAAGAAACCACAGAATATATTTAATGAAATGGCAGGCAGAAAGAAACAGACAAGACTTTGAGAAAAGAAAGATAGGTAAATGTGTCTTACTTTACGGATCACTCTTATTCTCACCGATATTCCTGGCTATTAGACATTTGATTGGGCAAATAGAAGTGTAGAAGCCAGAGGTTTTGCTAAGAGGAGAGAATATGAGGAAGCCATTCCTGTGAATGAGAAAAGAGAAATGGAAATGGAGCATGCAGTTGGTGGTTCATCAACCCAATAGCTTGGCAGGTCATGTGCTTAGCTGCTGTGAGGCCGTAAGGCCGAGTTCTCCTACAGGGAATGTCATGGGTGGGGAAGGACAGGGGCAGAGAGGCAGCTTTAGAATGGAGGTAGAAAGGGGTGCAGTGCCCTTTTAGGGTCTACAAGAGACTGTAATTTTCAGGTCTGAAAACAGTAGGACATAAACAAAGTAGTAAAAGCAGCTGACAGTCGAGAAAACAGTGTTTTGTTTGTTTGTTTTTTTCTTTCCGAGATCAAGTGACCTCATTTAATATCTACATTCCAAGTCTATCCATTTTATTGTAAATTTTTTTAAACTTTTTAAAAAATTTTTATTAATTACACTTTATTCATTTTGTATCCCCAAAATGGCTGCCAGTCATGTTACTGCCCTTGATATCCCTATGTTAAGATCATGGTGAAACCATGTGCTTGCCCTTAGTGGAGATGGCAGTGAAGCTGTGGCTCTACCCTCCTTAACCCCAAATCAACATGGTGGCTAGCCATGTGCAGTGCATGGCCATAGCTGCATAGCTAGACCAGGTGCGTGCTGGTGGGATGGCTGGCTCAGCCTGGTTCTCTCAGCTTGGGCGTGGCACAACTGATCAGAAGTCTGCATAACTGAAAACCCTCCTCTGCAAGCCAGCCTCTTGTGGCAGGAGTTCCTTGGGAGTTTTAAAACTTCACCCACGGGGCCCGAGGGAGCAGTACAATGTAAAACCAACTGTGTGTACACAGGGTCCCCAGCAATTGCTTAACTAACAGTAATAGTTTAGGAGCAGGCTGTGTCTGTGTCTGAAGCGGCAGGTTCATGGTATAGCGTGAGCGTTTTAGTTTCCCTCAGCTGATTCTGGCGCAGCATGAGTGTCAGCCTTGTTCCGTGTGCTCAGAGCACATGGCAAGACCCCGAGTCTGAATGACCTTGAGCAGAGGCACAGTTATGCATGGTAAGGGCAGGGCAGTTAAGAGAAAATGCAGGTTTTAAGGCATATATGGTTGAGTGGTGGTTTGGGATAAGTAGGGCAGAAGAAAAATTTATTGCAGGCGTCATGGTCAGATTAAGGGTTCCTGGTGTGACCAGAGGCGGTACTACCAGGTGAGCCCTTCGCAGCCCAATGCACCAATATTAGGATCAATGAAATGATGATGCTCACAGATTTTATATGAAAGAGATTTATTGGGTGGAGATGAAGAGAAAGAGAGAGAAGGAGAGAGCAAGAGATAATAGGGGAAGGGGAGAGGGGCACAGGACAGAGAGGCAGGGGCAAGCGAGCAAGAGACTGACAAAGTGGTGGATTGATCCTTTTAGGGAGCACCTTAACCATACCTGCCAGATGTGGCTACCTGGCAGGCAACACTTGATGGCATCATAGGTTGCTAGGCAACCCAGAAGCAGGCTGCCTAAATACTAACACCAAGAGTCTAGCTTGATTGAAATGACCTTCAGTCAACGTCAATGGACATGAATAACCAAAAGTGTGAGTTCACCAGTTTCTCTAATCTAGAAGAGTGGGTTTTGTTTTCCTACTTGAGACCTTTCGGGACTCATTCCATTTTCTATTTTTAAAATAGAGTTGTTGTTTTCTTTTCATTCTCTGAAGTATTAACATTACGAAGCTCTTATAAAACCTTCAAGTCATTGACCCAAATCCCCAAGTATGCGCTCTATTTTATCCAGCCACTTTTGTGGATAGGAATCCCAGGTGGGTATGCAGTGTATTGTGTTTTTCTCTTCAGCAGGGACATGATACAATCCCATTTCCAGTATTTATAAGGGAATAGTAAGATCCTTAAAGAGATATTTCTAAAATCCCCAGTATGACACATGTACGTTACCTCTTGTGGAACTACCAATGTCTCTTTATCAGTGTGTCACTATTAGATGATTACTCACTTCACAAACACTAACAGTCACAGTAGGAGGCACTGAATGTAGACTCTAAGCCAATGAGATGTCTCAGCAGCTAAGTGTGGTTATGTGATGATCTCAGTTTTAAAAATAACTCCCCAAAGCTATCATTTAACCTATATAGACAGGCGAATCCATTTGTGCACATGAATATACATATTGCTAATAATAAAACTAATTAAATTATTTACTGTATTTAAACAGTCTCCACAATGCAGCCTTTCCCACGACTTACTAATTGAAACTTTACATATTGACTCTTTTGGAAGTCCTACCCCAATACGGTTGTATTTTCAAAATGATAACTGTGTCTTTATTATATTGGTATTTTAATTTTTAATTGTATGAATATCATTATTTTCTGTGTGTATGTGTATGTGAAATAATCATCCTTACACTCATTTGTCCTAAATTATTTATTTTTGTCCTAAATTCATTATTTTTCCCACCTCATTAATTCCAAATTTGTTCTTATTTTTAAATTCTTTATATGTTTACCTGTAGATGCCTGTGAAGGCCTGCCAACAGTCGTTCATGGTGTAGTTAAAACAGAGATAAGATGGGAAAAGATGTTCAATTACAGCATCTTTGTATGCTTTTTTATTATTTGTATGTTAGTGCTGGCAATTATAACATATCATACACACTCACACATTCACACGCACTATAAAATAAAATGTATCCTAGACTTTAAAATTGTAAAAAACAAGTAAATACATTTTAAAAGATTCTAAGTTATTAAAAATAAGAACTAATTATTTGATGCATAGTTTAAATTTTTCTTTTGAATTCAACTACTTATGAATATAATAGCATTTTAGTACTACAGTATTTAAGAGAATATAATAGTAACTTAAAGAAAATTTTAACTTATGTAATTTTCTTTCTTTTTCTTTAATCACTTGTCACTTAACAAAGACTGTAATTTATTTTGTTCATGCTGCTATTTATTGGCTTAAGATATCACATGAACCTTTATAATCTGACAAGCTCGCAGATGTTGGAAAAGAAAATAGACTTCTACGGTTCCTAGTTTACCTCAGAGTATTCGCTAAAATAACAGGGAAACCATACATTAGTTACCTATGTCACCAATTAACTACTTTTACATGCTCATATATACACACAGTAGCTTAAAGCTGATCATTATGAAACAATGAATAGTATTTATACACCTGTGTATATTTGTGTACATGTAAAAATATAATACATATGTAAGTATTTGCATAGAGAAACTATTCTTCCTAAATATACAAAGACAAACCTGGATTGACAAGGTGATTCACCAGCTAAGTGTTTGCCATGTAAGCCTAACAGCATGAGTTCTATTCCAAAACCCATGTAAAAGGAGAAGGAGAAATTGGACACCTCACAGTTGTCCTCTATACTCTGTAGGCGCGCTGAGGCACAGGATAGGCATGTGTCCCAACATACACACACACTCACACTCCACATTACACTCATGTGCACACATACGCAAATCACACATACATACATTTCACCTATACACCGTACACACACATACACAGCATCACACATATGCACTCACGCAACATATGAGACACAACATATGAGACACAATACGCACTCACACACATACATTCACACACACTCTAAAATAAATAAATAAATAAGTAAATAAATGGATTGATAGATGATAGATACATAGGTAGATTGAATTTTAAAAATAGTGTGGGTTTGCTGATCTAAAAGAAATAATTGAAAAATGACAAGTGTCTAAATACTATCATATTTACCATGAAACACTTCATTAACTAAAATGCAAATCTATAGTTGAAGTTTCATTATACTGTACTTAGCAACTGTGAATGTCAGATAGTCACAAGCAATGCTTATAATAAAACTACATGTGAGGACACTCTATTTTTATATAACTGACATGATGCTATTCTTTCTTTTCTAAAGGAAAGAGAAACACATAATGTTTCTAATTTTGCTGAGATTTATTTCATACATAAAAGAGCTTGCAGCGTCATTACAGCAGACCTGTAATGATGAGTCTGGCCTTATTGAACAACTCTGGTTGGAGTTTCTCAAAGTCCAAACTTTATGTATAGAGTCATCATTAATGGTTTGTTTATAGCTACAGGCCAGAGATACACAAAGCCTGAACTAGGTTTTAATAATCCACACTTCTGTACAAAATGATAATTACACCTTCATTTTATATGCCCCCTGTTAAAAATTGTGGATCATAGATGTTAAAAAGCCACAGTGGCTTAGGTAGAAAAGACAGATTCATGAATTAACTAGAACACGCAAAAGATCTTCAAGTGTATCCTTTCAAGAACTTTGTAATGTGAGCTGGCTGTGAAGGCCATGTGGCCCGTGGTAGCTCAGTAACCAAGTAGTTTTCCAAAGTAAGGGGAACACGGACTATTTCTAACAGGATCTCAAGGGCAGGCTGTTGGACACCCCCCCCTCCCAAGGGGAGGAGCAGTCTGTTAGGCCACAGAGGAGGACTTTGCAGCCAGCCCTGAAGATACCTGATAAAACAGGGTC
Source organism: Psammomys obesus (assembly GCF_907164565.1). NCBI lineage: Eukaryota > Metazoa > Chordata > Mammalia > Rodentia > Muridae > Psammomys > Psammomys obesus. The sequence continues at coordinate 41,398,128 of NW_026596073.1, read as the reverse complement.
AAATGAAAGGGGAGGAAGTCCTCCCCTATCAGTGGACTTGGAAAGGGGCAGGGAGGAGACCAGG
>NW_026596073.1:41358607-41393064 GCF_907164565.1 Psammomys obesus | reverse complement strand
GTTTTGATTTGCATTTCCCTAATGGCTAATGAGGTTGAGCATTTCTTTAAGTGTTTCTCTGCCATTCGATGTTCCTCTTTCGAGAATTGTCTGTTTAGCTCTGTTCCCCATTTCTTAAGTGGATTACTTGGTTTGTTGCTTTTCTGCTTCTTTAGTTCTTTATATATACTGGATATTAGCCCTCTGTCAGATAAAGGGTTGGTGAAGATTCTTTCCCAATCTGTAGGCTGTCTATTTGTTTTGATGACAGTGTCTTTTGCTTTACAGAAGCTTTTCAGTTTCATGAGGTCCCATTTATTGATTGTTGCTCTTAGAGCCTGTGCTGTTGGTGTTCTGTTCAGAAAGTTGTCTCCTGTGCCAATGAGTTCTAGGCTGTTTCTCACTTTTTTTTCCAACTGATTTAGAGTATCTGGTTTTATGTTGAGGTCCTTGATCCACTTGGACTTTAGTTTTGTGCAGGGTGATAAATATGGATCTATTTTCATTTTTCTGCATGTAGACATCCAGTTGGTCCAGCACCATTTGTTGAATATGCTGTCTTTTTTCCATTGAATGGATTTGGCTTCTTTGTCAAATATTGAGTATTCATAGGTGTGTGGGTTTATTTCTGGGTCTTCTATGCGATTCCATTGATCCTCCTTTCTGTTTCTATGCCAATATCATGCGGTTTTTATTACTGTTGCCCTGTAGTACAGCTTTAGATCGGGGATGGAGATACCTCCAGATGATGTTGTTGTACAGGATCGTTTTGGAGATTCTGGGTGTTTTCTTTCTCCATATGAAGCTGAGAATCTTTTTTTCAAGGTCTGTAAAGAATTGAGTTGGTATTTTGATGGGAATTGCATTGAATCTGTAGATTGCTTTTGGCAGGATGGCCATTTTCACAATGTTAATCCTACCAATCCATGAGCACGGGAGATCTTTCCATCTTCTGAGATCTTCTTCAATTTCTTTCTTCAAAGACTTGAAGTTTTTCTCAAACAGGTCTTTCACTTGCTTGGTTAGAGTCACACCAAGGTACTTTATGTGGTTAGTGGCTATTGTGAAGGGTGTTGTTTCCCTAATTTCTTTCTCAGCCTTTTTGTCTTTGGTATACAAGAGGGCTTCTGATTTTTTTGAGTTGATTTTGTATCCTGCCACTTTGCTGAAGGTGTTAATCAGCTGAAGAAGTTCTCTGGTTGAATCTTTGGGGTCGCTCATGTATACTATAATATCATCTGCAAATAGTGACACTTTGACCTCTTCCTTTCCGATTTGTATCCCCTTGATCTCCTTTAGTTGTCTTACTGCTCTGGCTAGGACTTCAAGTACAATGTTAAAGAGATATGGAGAGAGTGGGCAGCCTTGTCTTGTCCCTGATTTCAGTGGGATTGATTTAAGTTTCTCTCCATTGAGTTTGATGTTGGCTATAGGCTTGCTGTATATTGCCTTTACTATGTTTAGGTATGTGCCTTGTATCCCTGATCTCTCCAAGACTTTAAACATGAATGGGTGTTGGACTTTATCAAATGCTTTTTCAGCATCTAAGGAGATGATCATGTGGTTTTTCTCCTTCATTTTGTTTATGTGGTAGATTACATTGATGGATTTCCGTATGTTGAACCACCCTTGCATTCCTGGGATGAAGCCTACTTGGTCATGGTGGATGATATCTTTGATGTGTTCTTGGATTCGGTTTGATAGTATTTTATTGAGTATTTTTGCATCAATGTTCATAAGAGAGATAGGTCTGAAGTTCTCTTTTTTTGTTGGATCTTTGTGTGGTTTAGGTATCAAAGTGACTGTGGCTTCATAGAATGAGTTTGGTAGTGTTCCTTCTATTTCTATTTTGTGGAATAGTTTGAGGAGAATTGGTGTTAGTACTTCTTTGAAGGTCTTGTAGAATTCTGCGCTGAAGCCATCTGGTCCAGGGCTTTTTTTGGAGGGGAGACTGTTAATGACTGCTTCAATTTCCTTGGGAGATATAGGGCTATTCAGTCTTTCTACCTGATCTTGACTTAATTTTGGTACATGGAATCTGTCAAGAAAGTTATCCATTTCATTTAGATTTTCAAATTTTGTGCCATATAGGCTTTTGTAGTATGACCTAAATAATCGTTTGGATTTCCTCAGTGTCTGTAGTTATGTCCCCATTTTCCTTTCTGATTTTGCTGATTTGTATGGTTTCTCTCTGCTTTTTAGTTAGTTTGGCTAAGGGTTTGTCTATCTTGTTGATTTTCTCAAAGAACCAGCTTTTTGTTTCATTGATTCTTTGGATAATTTTATTTGTTTCTAATTGATTGATTTCTGCCCTTAGTTTGATTATTTCCAGCTTTCTGCTCCTCTTGGGTGTATCTGCTTCTTTTTTTTCTAGGGTTTTCAGTTGGGCCATTAAGTTGTTTGTATGTGATGTTACGGATTTCTTCTTGTAGGCACTTAGTGCTATAAATTTTCCCCTGAACACTGCTTTCAGTGTGTCCCATAAATTTGGGTATGTTGTGCCTTCATTTTCATTGAATTCTAGGAAGTCTTTAATTTCTTTCTTTATTTCTTCCTTAACCCAGCTGTCGTTGAGTAACAGGTTGTTCAGTTTCCAAGTGCGTGTAGGCAGTTTGTTGTTTCTGTTGTTGTTGATGTCCAGCTTTAGTCCATGGTGGTCAGATAGTATACAAGGGATTATTTCAATCCTTTTGTATCTGTTGAGGCTTGCTTTGTGACCAACTATATGGTCTATTTTGGAGAAGGTTCCATGTGGTGCTGAAAAGAAGGTGTACTCTTTTGAGTTTGGGTGAAAAGATCTGTAGACATCTATTAGGTCCATTTGATTTAGGGATTCTGTGAGTGCTTTTATTTCCCTATTTGGTGTCTGTCTGGTTGATCTGTCCCTTGATGAGAGTGGGGTGTTGAAGTCTCCCACTATTAAGGTATTAGGATCAATGTATGATTTAAGCTTTAATATTGTTTCATTTACGAATGTAGGTGCTCTTGTATTTGGGGCATAGATATTCAAAATTGTGATGTCCTCTTGTTGGATTTTTCCTTTGATGAGAATATAGTGGCCCTCCTTATCTTTTTTGATTAACTTCGGATGAAAGTCTATTTTATTAGATATTAGGATGGCTACTCCAGCTTGTTTTCTGGAACCATTTGCTTGAAAAACATTTTTCCAGCCCTTTACTCTGAGGTAGTGTTTATCTTTGTTGCATAGGTGTGTTTCTTGGATGCAACAGAATGTTGGGTCTTGTTTCCGTAACCATTCTGTTAGCCTGTGTCTTTTTATTGGTGAGTTGAGTCCATTAATATTGATAGATAATATTGACCAATGCATGTTAGTTCCTTTTGTAATGGAGTCGATGATCTTACCTTGTTTCATTGCTTGTTTTCTTTTCATTTTTGTTGGGACATTATCTGTATGCCCTGTTTTCTTGGGTGAATTCGTTTTCGTTGGATTGGAGTTTTCCTTCTAGTATCTTCTGTAGGGTTGGTTTGCTGTATAGATATTGCGTAAATTTAGTTTTGTCATGGAATATTTTGTTTTCTCCATCTATGTTGATTGAAAGCTTTGCAGGGTATAGTAGTCTGGGTTGACATTTGTGATCTCTTAGAGTCTCCATGATGCTTGCCCAGGCCCTTCTGGCTTTCATAGTTTCTGATGAGAAGTCTGGTGTGATTCTAATAGGTCTACCTTCATATGTTACTTGGCCTTTTTCCCTTGCTGCTTTTAATATCTTTTCTTTGTTCTGTAGATTTAGTGTTTTGACTATGATGTGACGTGATGTGTTTCTTTTCTGGTCTAGTCTATTTGGTGTTCTGTAGGCCTCTTGTATATTTATGGACATCTCTTTCTTTAAGTTGGGAAAATTTTCTTCTATGATTTTCTTGAAAATATTTTCTGGACCTTGGAGCCTGGAGTCTTCTTTTTCATCAATTCCTATTATTCTTAGATTTTGTCTTTTCATAGCATCCTTGATTTCTTGGATATTTTGTGATTGGAATTTTTCTGATTTTACTTTTTCTTTGAGAGAAGTATCAATTTCTGCAAGTGTGTCTTCAGCTCCAGAGATTCTCTCTTCCATCTCTTGTATTCTGTTGGTGATGCTTACTTTTGTGGTTCCTGATCTTTTCTCCAAGTTCTCCAGCTCAAGAGTTTTCTCATTTTGTGTTTTCTTTATTGATTCTAATCCTGTTTTCATGCCTTGCACCATTTCTTCCATGTGTTTGAATTTGGATTCCTGTCTCTCTACGATGGACTCTATTTCTTTGTTCATTTTCTTTTTGTATGCCACTAATTTTTTCTCTACTTGTGCCTCTATTTGTTTGGCTATGTTTGCCTGTGTTTCTTTAAGTGTTTTGTCTATTTCTTCTTTCTTTATCTCCAATTGACTGGCCAACTCTTTGAAAGATTTGTTCATTTCCTCCTTATGAGCCTCAAATAATTGAGCAAGCATGGCTTTAAGGTCATTTTCCTGTGCTTCTGATGAATTGGAGTATCCATCGATTTTGGGGTTTGCTGGTGAAGTCATGATGTCCTGATTTATGTTGGAAGTGTTCTTTTGCCTACCCCTGGCCATTGGCTTATCTGAGACCTTCCCTGTTTGTTTTTGGATTCTGCCGATCAGACTGGTACTGTCTCTCTCTCGAGTCTGGAGAATTCTTCAGGAAGTTGAGAGAGGTCCCGTGTCCTTAGCGTGTGCTGAGGACTAGCTGTACCTGTGGGAGGAAAGTATGCAGGCGCAAACAGAGGCAAATGCAAGCGTGCGTGAGAGTGTATACATGTGTGTGTGTGTGTGTGTGTGTAAGTGGGCGTGGGCGTGTGTCTCAAGGGACAGAGTGATGGCTAATGTTGAACCCTTGAGTGTGTGGGAGGGGCTCTGCAATGTATATGTCGCAGGCGCTAGTGATGATCGCAGTGTGATTTCTGGCATTAACTGCCTTAACTCCTTAATTAGACCCACAGAGCAGAAACTTCAATGTTCCAAGTGCCCCTCTGTTTCCCAAAGTGGGTATATGGGTGGGAGGGGGTTCGATGCCTGGCTTCTGTTTTAGCAGGACCCAGGATCAGTGGAGCTGCAGATTCTCAAGGGTTCACTCACTTACAGGCAGGTCACTTGGCAGAGAATGGGGTATCTGGGCTCTCTGCTCTCTGGTTTGGCCCTGCTTCTTTGATGTGCTCCGCCAGTTCCGTGCTGTTGTCACTGCCAGGTTATGAGGTCTTGCTGCAGCTGGAGATTTCAGGGTGGTCACGTCAGTGGGAATCGGGGTAACCAGCCTTTCTGTTCTCTGGTTTGGCCCTGGTTAGTCTTAAACTGGAGGGCTGATGTGCCCCGCCAGCTCAGTGCTGCTCCGCTGCCAGGTTAGAAAGTCCCGCTGTAACTGGAGACTGGGTTGCTAGTCCAGATGCTTTTTGGGAAGTCCTGGGGTCTCTTCACTGTGCTCTCCAAGCTTTGGAGGCCCAGCGCCTGGTGTGTCTAGCTTGTATGGCGTTTCTGTCTGGTTTTGGTGAGTATATAGCGTATTCTCTGTCACTGTGAGATTGGGCGGGCCGTAAAGTCAGTGATCGCGATCCTGCTGAGCTAGTATGGCGTCTAGCAGACTCGGGCCCTGGGAGGATGGTGCAGCCGCCGCGCGTGAATCTGGGGCTCCAAGACACAGTACTGCTGGCCTTTGCCGATAAAGGGCTTGGGGCTCTGCCTCAGTGGCTGCAGGCCCCAGGCAGTTAGGTCTGCGCTGAGAAAGGCGAGTCCACTGTGCCGAGGAGGAGGGAGGTGTGGGGGAGGGGAGTGCCGAGAGATCAAAGGATCCTTTCTCACCTTCCCCAAACAAGTCCCTGGGTGACCCGAGACCAAGGTTTTCACCTCCTGCGATGTTCCCTGTTGTTTAGAAAGTCTCTCCGTTGTTTCCCTGGCTTCAGAAGTTCTTCCACTCATCAACTCAGAACTTTATCTCTTCCACAGCTCGGAAACTGTGTGTGCTAGTCGCCATCTTCTTTCCCCCCTTTTTTTAAAAAATAATACTGATACTATTACAGACTCTGCCCTTTTGAAATCTCATTCTCCTAAATTCAAAGTTCAAGAGTAACCTTTGTAGGAAACATTGCGTAGGTGGCCAATTTCTCTTGAACAATTTGACTTTTTTACACATAGTACAAAATTTAAAATAAGTTAGAGATAACTAAAAATCTATTTTGTTTGAATATTTGGAGTAAAGATAAAATTGTACCTTTTTTTCAATTTTTACTTCTGTAAATGTTGTTTTTTAAAGATATATATATATATATATATATATATATATATATATATATATATATACACACACATATGTATATAACTATTTTTGGCAGATTTTGTTTTTCAGTGTGTATGATTCTATTTGAATATATGAGATGGTTATAATCTACATAGTATTAAGATATGCATGGAATTAAATATTATAAAGTACCACTGAAAACTGCAAATTTCATCTGTATTAGGGCTGGTTCAGAATAAATTCTGCTATATAAACTGATGGCTCTATTAAGAATAGATTGTTTAAGTTAATGCATATTTTATGGATGCTTGGCAATTGCTCTGGCATTTCAAGTTGTCTGTATTTATAACCAAAATCTTCCCATATTTTAATTGTTTGAAGAAATGAAATCTAACTTATCTAACTTATCTGATGATTTGTATATATTTCAAGGTGAAGACTGTACTATGGGCTTTGTTAGGCTTTGTGAATCCCTGGATTGTTATTATTAAACTACAAGTTTTGGGCCTTAGAGATGTCTCAGTCTTAAAGTACAAGTTTACTGTGGACTCCTCCAGTAACCTTAGAATCTTAGTAAAGCAGAAGTCCTGTTAAAGATGGTATGATTTCCTGCTTTTACTCTGGACTGTCCTGAAGCACCACACTGTGATATTGGCCTTACTGCATGCCAAAACTATTGAATTAGTAAGCCCTGGATGGCTTCTCATGGAAATATTACTATATTTCCATAATTTTTTTGAAGATTTTATAATTTCCTATTTAATCTTGGGCCGGGCAGATATTTCATCTACACTGTGTCAATAACCTCACCATCTACCTCCCAGGCCCCATCCAATGCCATCATCCTTAACCATCCTTATCTGCTCTATCTTCCCTTATAAACCTTATAAACCCCTGCTTTTACACTTCATCTGGGCCTTTCACTCCAATTATTGGCATCGTCCCTTCAGGCCCACATGGTTCATTCTCCATGCTAACCCATGTGGTACCCTTCTTCCTCTTCTCTTTTCTTTCCTCTGCCTGTTTCCTGGGATTCTACTCTCTTCAAAAGCCAAGTAACCTTAGCCTTACCTAGTCCATTCCTCCCTGCCCTGGAATAGACTGTTTAATCAGTCAATCAGATAGAGTTTACACAACAAGGATAGGTGTATCCAGGCAACAATGTATAAGCATCAGACCAACCACCAACAATTCCCTCCCCTTTTTTTCTTCCTAATTAAAAGTCCATTCTTTTTTATACGGTAAGAATAAAACAATTATAAAAATCTGATAGAATAGGTAAGAATATATATATATATGTATATATTATATATACATACATATATACACACATATATATATACATATGTATACATATATATATATGAAATACCTAGTCTAAATGAATTCAGCAATCTCGAAGAAAATATCCTATCAATGAGGGTCTAAGGTTTTGTACCTAAGTTATTTTTATAGTTTGTATCTATTAACCTGAAAACATCTATCTATACCTAAAACATCTTCCCTTGCTTCTATGACAGAATTCTGCCAAAGATGGGCAAGCTTAAATGCCAAGTTGACCACCAAACTCTGCCAACACAGGGTAAGCAAGTCCTAAAAAGTTCCTGCTTCACATATATGTGTGTCAAATATGCTGGACCAGAAGGTTGAAGATGATACTCCAAAATCACAAAGAGTTTTGGGTGGCTGTTCAGGCAACAAACTGTCTCCGTCAATTTTCTATTTTTTAAGAAGCTACTACCATGCCCTTCCTATTTACTCAAGTAATTAATTTTATTGTTTTTCAAGTCTCTGATGTGGTTGAAAACCAAATACTCATAGTTTTCTATAAATATTTTATCCTCATACTATTGTCACCTGATCATTTTATAAACCTCCCTGGGTGCATTGCTCTATGAAGCCATTGTTTGTAACATGTAATCTCATATTTTCTTGATTCAATAACATTGAGCTCACAGATATTAGCAATGTAGTTCTATAGTCTGAGCAGTGTTCAAGCAATGGGTCTTTAGGAATAAGGCAATGGAAACCATTCATGGAGTTATGTTATTCTAAGGAAAACCTGAGAATGATGTTGCAACATTTTCAAAAAAAGCTCATGAATGAAAAGCGTTAAAATATCACAGCTATCGTGAAACAATAAATCATCACAGGGAGATTTGCTCACAGTTTGCTGCCTGAAACAAGGAAGCTGCACATCACCATTCTGTCCTCAATTACAGATATACAAGCTGAGCACCTCTAGGTTTTCCTTATTTTCTGCATGCCTATGAGTATAACACACATGTTGATTTGAGGATGATAAATTTACACATGTATGTAAATTTGTAGATCAGAATCCTTGAATAATAATCATTGACGACATTTCGAAACAATGCACATATGACTAAAATCACGATCATCTACCTTCTACACTATTGAAATAGTGCATCTGGTAATTCTCTGTGTTTCTCCTCTTGCTTCTTTCTATTTTACTTCCTACTCTAAAGCTGTTACTTGGAGATATGAGGAGATGGCAAAGGCTATAGCTCACCCAAACAGTAAATGCCAACTCCGTGTAACATTGCTCTCAATTAAGTCAATAAATAGATAAGTAAATCCCCTCTCTGGGGAAAGGGGACAAGCAAAGTTAGTACTGCTTATTATCCAGCCGTGTACCTTGTGTGATGAATATTCCGAGGTGCTAAAAACCTGGAGAAATATTTCTTAGCACTTGTAGAATACAATATGTTGTTTATTTTGTATTTTAAATAGACTAATAACTAAGTATCTCACACTGGAACGTATTAATGTGTAACTTATTTGTATTCAGGAATCGGCAAGGCAAATATTACTTTGTAACTGCGACTGTGTCTTATAATGTCTATGAATCTTCACTATGATTAACTCCAAACTGTTTTTTTTTTAATGAAGGTGAATTAACTTATAGAAAGTGACATGAACCAACTCAGCGAATGGGCTGAATGAAATGCAAGGTGCAGAGAGAAAAGCTGAGGCAATAAATTAACTGATAACATACAACACAAAGTCAATTAAAATCAGAGAGTAGCCAACTCAACTCCACATAAAGGGCAACAGGCTGCTTGACAAGCAATTTTCTCCTTCAGGTGTAAATGCTAATCTGATAGGATCGAAATTGAATTTAACCAGCATTCTTTCCACATATGCCACCCTGTTGCATCTCTCCTTTCTCTCCCTCCTTCTGCCCTCATCCCTCTGTCCACCTCTCCCCGTTCCTTCCATCCCCTCTCCTTTAGATTTCTTCCTCTCTTCTTTCTTCCTTTCTTTCATGTTGTTTCCTATCATAGGTTCTTTCTTGCTTTTACCATTTCAAATCAATGTGATATATGCTGTAGATATAGAAATAACCGCAGCAATTATTCACTATTTGATGCTGATAATGTTTTGGTAGCTGTCAGGGTTTTTAACATTTATTTTAAAACAGAACAGAGAAGCAGGCTTGGCCCACAGTATTTGTCATTTAATTGTAATTACATTTTTGTTTGATTGAAATAGGTGTTTTCCTTTCTTCCTGGCTGCACCCTTACTGCAGGACTCTTTCCTTAGCTTGTAATTGCTGAGGTTGCACTCATGACCCATCACATCTTGCTAAACTAAACATCTTTTTAATCACAACTAGATAATACATGAAAAACTTTACAAATATTTGCATGCTTTCATGTTGATTATTTCAATCATTATAATAACTTTGTGCATTAAATAATTCATACTTTTTAAAATTTGTCAGTCATGCTTAATTTTCATAACTTTTTATATTAATTATTAATATGATGAGATACCTGATATTTCAATGCAATGCTAAAATGAATGGGATGAGCAGAAGTAATGATAACAGTTTCATTGAACCATTATACAGAATAATTTGTTGTGCACTTGTAATATTGAAATTAAGTACATTTCAAGAAGAAGACCTGCTTGTGTACATACTAGTTTTTGCTAATGCAAAAAATAATTTCATGTGTTTTCTTGCTTTAAACATACATTTAATGTTAAACAAAACTTCCACTTCAAATTTTCCCCAGCATAGTTACCACATTGTGATTGCATAGACCTAAAAATTAAATTTACTTGCCATCTAGGTGTTCTTCCAAAATTCATATTTGTGCACGATAGAGACAAAATGATGAAGAGTTAAGAGTGACACGGGGCTTGGAAAGATGGCTCAGTGGTTAAGGAAACATCTTCTCTTGTAGAGGACGTAGGTTGAATTTTCAGTCCCCCATGGCTGCTCACAATTGTCTATAAACTCAGTTGCAAAGGATTTATGTCCTTTTCTGTCCTCCTTGACTTTTGCATGCACATGGTACACAGTTAAGCATATAGAAAAAACACATACATAAAATGAAGACATACAAATCTTAAAAAGCCACTTGTTACTTAGGTTGTATTTATGATATTCTAATTGTCCTGCATGAAAATAACTGCTGGTATCCTGTCCATTCTTTCCTTTCAGTTTTGGCCGTCTTATACTGGGGTGCATTCTTTTCTTTTCATACAGAAATATCTTCCTCATCTTCATTATGTTTTTAATCCTGAACTGGTGATGCCATTCTATAGACTTTGGGTATTTCAATAAGTGATGGCAGAAGCAGACCACCAATGATGTGTTTTGAAGGTTCTGCCAGGACCTGGGATCTGGAAGATCAGCTTCTTGCTCAGTCTCCATCTAAGCAACTGCTTCATCACACTCCATTTCTATAAACAGAATTTCTGTGCTATCACTTCTCTCCTATGTATGTGATATTAAAACCTATATGTTAATTATGTTTGCTCATTGCTTTTTGCCAGAAAACAAGCTTATAACATTGTTTTTATTTTTCTTTTTATTATAACCTAGACATTAACAAACCAAATAACCCAATTTTAAAATGGGGTATAAACAGAATTTTCAACAAAATAATTAATGTCCAAAGTGCACTTAAAGAAAGGTTGAATATCATTATCCATTAGTGAAATGCAAATCAAAATGAATCTGAAATTCCATTTTATACCAATATAATTACTAAGATAAAAAAAATACTAAAGACAGCTCATGCTTGAGAGAGTGTAGAGCAAGAGAAACACTCCTCCACTGATGATGGGAGTGCAAACTTGTAAATCCACTTCGGAAATCAATAGAGAGGTTTCTCAGAAAACTGGTAACATACCTCAATATCCAGATATACTACTCCTTGGCATACCCAGAAACAATGCTGCATCTTGGAAATTTGCTCAACTATGTTCAAAGCAGCTTTATTTATAATAGTCAGAAACTGGAAACAACCTAGATGTTCCTCAACCAAAGAATGCATAAAGAAAATGTGGCACATTTACACAATGGACTATTACTCAGCTGTCTAAAAAAATGGCATCATGGAGTTTGCAGGCAAATGGATGGAACTAGAAAAAAAATCATGCTGAGTGAGGTAACCCAGACACCAGAAAGACAAGCATGCTTTGTGTTCCCTTATCTCTGGACATTAGCTATAAAGTAAGGATAACCATGCTGCCATCCACATACTGAAGGAAGATAAATAACAATAAGGGCTCAAGGAGGATTTTTGAATCTCAGTGCGAAGAGGAAATAGAATAGAGGTTATGAGTAGATGAGAGGAAATGTGAGAACAGAGAAATGATGGATCAGGTTGGGGGGACTGTAGGAGAAAGAAGAGTGGGAGAGGAAACTGGAATTGGGGACCTCTCTGGGCAGGCTAGTTATCCTATTCCAGTGGAAAATTAGGAGGGTGGCCCTAGCTAAGATCCCCTGACAATGGAGGGGGAGGTGTTGGAGCCTGAACTGGCTACTACAGTAACTAAAGGAAGAGTTTCAGCACAGGAATTGGGACATCAACCCAACTACAAAACCTTCAACTTAAAATCTTTCCTGCCTACAAGATATGCTGGTGTAAAGGTAGTGTGGAAATTTTGGAAGCTGCAACCCTATGATGTCTTGAGATTCATGGCACAAGAGATAACCCAACCCTGACACTGAATGTAGGGGTCATGACCCAGAAAGTAAGAGACATAGGATAGAACCAAACACAACTGGCAAAAAACATTAATGAAATGATTATTAGTTATATTCAGAGATTGGTACTTAGCCCAGTTGTTGTCAGAGAGGCTTCATCAACAACTGATGGAAACTGATGCAGAGAACTATAGCCAAACATTAAGTGGAACTTGGGGAATCTTTTGGAAGAGGTGGAGTATGGATTGTAGGAGCCTGATGGGTCAAGGACATCACAAGAATCAACTAACTGAGGTTCACAGGGAGTCACTGAGACTGAACAGACAACCAGGGAGCCTGCATGAGACTGACCTAAGCCCTCTGCATATATGTTACAGTTGTGTAGCTTCATCTTATTGTGAGACACCTTACAGCAGGAACCGGGCCTTTTTCTGAGTCTTTTGTCTGCTTTGGGGACTGTTTTCAATAGTGGGTTGCCTAGTCCAGATCAATATTAAGGGAGGCACCTAGCTTCACTCCAACTTGCTATGCCATGTTTGGCTGATAACCATAGAAGGCCTGCCTTTTTCTGAAGAGAAATGGAGAAGGATTGGGTGATGGTCAAAGGGTAGGGGGTAAGGAACTGGTAGGAGATGTAGGAGGGGAAGCTATGATATGGATGTAAAAGGATTATGATAAAATTATCAATAATAATCCTATCAGCTACTTAGTATATTATCATTTGATAATTAAAAATTTCCACACACACACACGAGTTAATAAATCCCATGTGAGTTAGATATTGAAAGACAACCTGTGGCAGAGTGATTCGGATCTCAAATGGCATGCAACAGGACCTGCATTACAGAAATAGTCATGTATGACGAGGTGACATCAACAGTGAGTAACATTCTCAGTATCCAACTATAAACATTTTATGACACGGTAGCCTGTTTACAGTTTACTCAGCATGCTACATTAAGGGGTACAAAATAATCATCTGTTATATTTATTTTATTTACATTATGGAAATGCAATTGTTCTTCTGGAACAAGTTAAAGAATAAATAAATTAATAAAATCCTGATTCATATGAGGCTGGACAGCTGGCTCACTCAAGAAAGCAGTTTCCTGCAGGCATCAGGACCGGAGTTCCGAACCTCAGGAGCCACTTAAAAGGTGAGGAGTGGTGACAAGATTCTGCAAACTGGGAAGACTGAGGCAAGGGGATCCCTGAGACTTGCAAGAAAATTACCCTGGTGGGACCAGTGGCCTCTAGGTGCAATGAGAGAAGTGTTTCTTTTTTTTTTTAATTTTATTTTTTTCTTATCAGTTACATTTTATTAACTCTGCATCCCAGCCGTGTCCCGCTCCCTCATTCCCTCCCAGTCCCTCCCTCCCTCCCTCATCTCCACCGTGCCCCTTGCCAAGTCCACTGATAGGGGGAACCTCCTCCCCATTCATCCGATCCTGTTTTATCAGGTATCTTCAGGACTGGCTGCAAAGCTTTCCTCTGTGGCCTAATAGGACTGCTCCTCCGTTGGGGGGTGGGGAGGCCAAAGAGCCAGTCATTGAGTTCCTGTTAGAAATAGTCCTTGTTCCCCTCACTATGGGAAACCAATTGGTTACTGAGCTACCACAGGCTACATCTGAGCAGAGGTTCTAGGTTACATTCATACATGGTCCTTGGTTGCATGTCAGTCTCAGAGAAGACCCTGTGCCCAGATATGTTTGGTCCTTGTGGAACTCCTATCCTTTCCTCATCAGACTAACTCCCCTTCTTTCTTATGATTCCCTGTACTCTGCCAAAGGTTTGGTCATGAGTCTTTGCTTTGAAAACACTGCTAGTTAGAGTTTTTCAAATGCGCTCAGTAGACTCCTATCAATGTTTAATGTGCATCCCATCTGTCTTTCAAAACGAGGATTGATAATCATACCCCATGTCTGATTATCTTTTTTAGGTGTATAGATTTCATTATGTTTATCATATCTTATAGGTCTATATAAGTGAGTATATACCGTGTTTGTCTTTCTCCTTCTGGGATATTTCACTCAGGATGATCTTTTCTAGGTCCCACCATTTGCCTGCAAATTTCATGATTTCCTCCTTTTTGATTGCTGAGTAGTATTCCATTGTGTAAAAATACCACAATTTCTGTACCCATTCCTCCGTTGATGGACATCTGGGTTGTTTCCAGGTTCTGGCTATTACAAATAAAGCAGCTATAAACATGGTTGAGCAAATATCTCTTTTGTGTACTTGAGCAAACTTTGGGTATATACCTAGCAGTGGTATAGCTGGGTCTTGAGGAAGCACTATTCCTAATTGTCTTAGAAAGCGCCAGATAGATTTCCAGAGTGGGTGTACCAGTTTACATTCCCACCAGCAGTGGAGGAGGGTTCCTCTTTCTCCACAACTTTTCCAGCATGTGTAGTCCCTTGAGTTTTTCATCTTGGCCATTCTGATGGGTGTAAGGTGATATCTCAGGGTCGTTTTGATTTGCATTTCCCTGATGGCTAATGAGGATGAGCATTTCTTTAAGTGTTTCTCTGCCATTCGATATTCCTCTACAGAGAATTCTCTGTTTAGCTCTGTTCCCCATTTTTCAATTAGATTACTTGGTTTGCTGCTTTTCAGCTTCTTTAGTTCTTTGTATATACTCGATATTAGTCCTCTGTCAGATAAAGGGTTAGTGAAGATTCTTTCCCAATCTGTAGGCAGGCGTTTTGTTTTGATGACAGTGTCCTTTGCTTTACAAAAGCTTTTCAGTTTCATGAGGTCCCATTTATTGATTGTTGCTCTTAGAGCCTGTGCTGTTGGTGTTCTGTTCAGAAAGTTGTCTCCTGTGCCAATGATTTCTAGGCTGTTCCCCACTTTTTCTTCTAACAGATTTAGAGTATCTGGTTCTATGTTGAGGTCTTTGATCCACTTGGACTTTAGTTTTGTGCAGGGTGATAAATATGGATATATTTTCATTTTTCTGCATGTGGACATCCAGTTGGACCAGCACCATTTGTTGAAGATGCTGTCTTTTTTCCATTGAATGGATTTGGCTTCTTTGTCAAAAATTGAGTATTCATAGGTGTGTGGGTTTATTTCTGGGTCTTCTATGTGGTTCCATTGATCCTCCTTTTTGTTTTTATGCCAATACCATGCAGTTTTTATTACTATTGCTCTGTAGTACAACTTGAGATCGGGGATGGAGATACCTCCAGATGATCTGTTGTTGTACAGGATTGTTTTGGAGATTCTGGGTTTTTTGTTTCTCCATATGAAGCTGAGAATCTTTTTTTCAAGGTCTGTAAAGAATTGAGTTGGTATTTTGATGGGAATTGCATTGAATCTGTAGATTGCTTTTGGCAGGATGGCCATTTTCACAATGTTAATCCTACCAATCCATGAGCACGGGAGATCTTTCCATCTTCTGAGATCTTCTTCAATTTCTTTCTTCAGAGACTTGAAGTTTTTCTCAAACAGGTCTTTCACTTGCTTGGTTAGTGTCACCCCCAGGTACTTTATGTGGTTAGTGGCTATTGTGAAGGGTGTTTTTTCCCTAATTTCTTTCTCGGCCCTTTTGTCTTTGGTATACAGGAGGGCTTCTGATTTTTTTGTGTTGATTTTGTATCCTGCCACTTTGTTGAAGGTGTTTATCAACTGGAGGAGTTCTCTGGTTGAATTCTTGGGGTCGCTCATATATACTATCATATCATCTGCGAATAGTGACACTTTGACCTCTTCCTTTCCGATCTGTATCCCCTTGATCTCCTTTAGTTGTCTCATTGCTCTGGCTAGGACTTCAAGTACTATGTTGAAGAGATAGGGAGAGAGTGGGCAGCCTTGTCTTGTCCCTGATTACAGTGGGATTGATTTAAGCTTCTCTCCATTGAGTTTGATGTTGGCTATAGGCTTGTTGTATATTGCCTTTACTATGTTTAGGTATGTGCCTTGTATTCCTGATCTCTCCAAGACTTTAAACATGAATGGGTGTTGGACTTTGTCAAATGCTTTTTCAGCATCTAAGGAGATGATCATGTGGTTTTTCTCCTTCAGTTTGTTTATGTGGTGGATTACATTGATGGATTTCCATATGTTGAACCACCCTTGCATGCCTGGGATGAAGCCTACTTGGTCGTGGTGGATGATATCTTTGATGTGTTCTTGGATTCAGTTTGCAAGTATTTTATTGAGTATTTTTGCGTCAATGTTCATAAGAGAGATAGGTCTGAAGTTCTCTTTTTTTGTTGGGTCTTTGTGTGGTTTAGGTATCAGGGTGACTGTTGCTTCATAGAATGAGTTTGGTAATGTACCTTCTGTTACTATTTTGCGGAATAGTTTGAGGAGAATTCGTGTGAGCACTTCTTTGAAGGTCTGGTAGAATTCCGTGCTGAAACCATCTGGCCCAGGGCTTTTTTTGGAGGGGAGACTGTGAATGACTGCTTCAATTTCCTTGGGGGATATTGGGCTGTTCAGTCTTTCTATCTGATCTTGACTTAATGTTGGAAGATGGAATCTATCAAGAAAATTGTCCATTTCATTTAGATTTTCAAATTTTGTGGCATATAGGCTTTTGTAGTATGACCTAATGATTGTTTAAATTTCCTCTGTGTCTGTAGTTATGTCTCCCTTTTCATCTCTGATTTTGTTGATTTGGATAGATTCTCTCTGCTTTTTAGTTAGTTTGGCTAAGGGTTTGTCTATCTTGTTGATTTTCTCAAAGAACCAGCTTTTTGTTTCATTGATTCTTTGAATAGTTTTATTTGTTTCTAATTGATTGATTTCAGCCCTGAGTTTGATTATTTCCAGCCTTCTGCTCCTCTTGGGTGCATCTGCTTCTTTTTTTTTCTAGGTTTTTCAGTTGGGCCATTAAGTTGTTTGTATGTGATGTTACGAATTTCTTCTTGCAGGCACTCAGTGCTATAAAATTTCCCCTGAGCACTGCTTTCAATGTGTCCCATAAATTTGGGTATGTTGTGCCTTCATTTTCATTGAATTCTAGGAAGTCTTTAATTTCTTTCTTTATTTCGTCCTTAACCCAGCTGTCGTTGAGTAACAGGTTGTTCAGTTTCCATGTGCGTGTAGGCTGTTTGTTATTTCTGTTGTTGTTGAGGTCCAGCTTAAGTCCATGGTGGTCAGATAGAATACAAGGGATTATTTCAATCTTTTTGTATCTGTTGAGGCTTTCTTTATGACCAATTATATGGTCTATTTTGGAGAAGGTTCCATGCAGTGCTGAAAAGAAGGTATACTCTTTTGAGTTTGGATGAAAAGATCTGTAGACGTCTATTAGGTCTATTTGATTTAGGGTCTCTGTAAGTGTTTTTATTTCCCTATTTGTTTTCTGTCTAGTTGATCTGTCCCTTGGTGAGAGTGGAGTGTTGAATTCTCCCACTATTAGGGTTTTAGGATCAATGTGTGATTTAAGCTTTAATGTTGTTTCATTTACGAATGTAGGTGCTCTTGTATTTGGGGCATAGATATTCAAAATTGTGATGTCCTCTTGGTGGATTTTTCCTTTGATGAGAATATAGTGGCCCTCCTTATCTTTTTTTATTAACTTGGGTTGAAAGTCTATTTTATTAGATATTAGGATGGCTACTCCCGCTTGTTTTCTGGAACCATTTGCTTGAAAGACATTTTTCCAGCCCTTTACTCTGAGGTAGTGTTTATCTTTGTTGCATAGGTGTGTTTCTTGGATGCAACAGGATGTTGGATCCTGTTTCTGCAACCATTCTTTTAGTCTGTGTCTTTTAATTGGGGAGTTGAGTCCGTTGATGTTGATAGAAACTAGTGACCAACAATTGTTACTTATTTTAGATGTGGTGTTGGTGGTGTCACTGAGTTTCATTGCTTGTCTTCTTTTGGTTTTTTTGTTGTGTAGTTATCTATTTCCTCTGTTTCCTTTGATGTAGTTGTTTTCTTTGGTTTGGAGTTTCCCTTCTAGTAACTTCTGTAAAGCTGGGTTACTATGTAGATATTGTTTAAATTTGGTTTTGTCTTGGAATATCTTGAATTCTCCGTCTATGTTGATTGAAAGTTTTGCTGGGTGTAGTAGTCTGGGTTGAAATCTGTGGTCCCTTAAGGACTGTATGATTTCTGTCCAGGCCCTTCTGGCTTTCATAGTTTCTGTTGAGAAATCTGGTGTGATTCTGATAGGTCTACCTTCATATGTTACTTGGCCTTTTTCCCTTGCTGCTTTTAGAATTTTTTCTTTGTTTTGTAGGTTCAGTGTTTTGGCTATGATGTGACGTGAAGAATTTCTTTTCTAGTCTAGTCTACTTGGTGTTCTATAGGCCTCTTGTATGTTTATGGCCATCTCCTTTAAGTTGGGAAAGTTTTCTTCTATAATTTTCTTGAAAATATTTTCCCGGACCTTGGAGCCTGATGTCTTCTTTTTCTTCTACTCCTATTATTCTTAGGTTTTGTCTTTTCATGGTGTCCTTGATTTCTTGGATGTTTTGTGTTTGGAACTTTTCTGATTTTATTTTTTCTTTGAGAGATGTGTCAATTTCCACAAGTGTATCTTCGGCTCCTGAGATTCTTTCTTCCATTTCTTGTATTCTGTTGGTGATGCTTACCTTTGTGGTGCCTGATCTTTTCTCTATGTTCTCCAGCTCCTGGTTTTTCTCTATTTGTGTTTTCTTCATTGATTCTAATTCTGTTTTCATGTCTTGCACCATTTCCTTCATCTGTTTGAATGTGGACTCCTGTTTTTCAATGATAGCTTCTATTATTTTGTCCATTTCCTCTCTATGCATCACTAATTGTGCCTTTACTTCTTTGGGTATAATTGCCTGTATTTCTATGAGAGCTTTGTTTATTTCTTCTTTATTTGTCTTCATTTGTGTGGACATTTCTTTGAGAGCTTTGTGCATTTCTTCTCTGTTTGCCTCAATTTTCGTGGTCATTTCTCTGAGTGCACGATTTGTTTCCTCTTGGTTAGTCTCGATTTCTTTGGTTATTTCTCTGAGGTCTTTGTTCATTTCATCTCTATGGGCCTCTAATAGCTGGAGAAACATAGTTTTGAGGTCGTTTTCTTGTATATCTAGTGAATTGAAGTGTCCATTTTTTTGTGGGGTTGCTGGTGAGATCATTATGTCCTGATTTTTGTTGGGAGTGTTCTTACGTCTGCCTCTAGCCATCTGGTTATTTATAATCCTCACTGGTTGTTCCTCGAGATTGTAGTTTGGGCTATGATCCTCTCTTTCTGTTTTCTGGACTGTTTTTTTCAGGAAGATGAGAGAGGTTCACTGCTTTGGGGGTGTGCACTGTGTTTTCAGTTTTGCCTAAGTAAAGAACGTGACGCTGGCGCTATTCGCGTGCGCTTTTAGCAGGCACAGTGTGCATGCGCGGATTGTCTGACTATTGCAGTGGCCTGCAAGCCACTATTACGCAGTTCTGACTGAGATCCAGGGATTGTTTGCCTGGATTACCCTGGTGGACCCGCAAGGCAGAGGCTTCAATGTCGCTATCCCAAGAATCCCTCTGATGCCCACACTAGGAGTGTGGGTGGCACGGATCTCGTCTGGTTGCTTCTGTGGAGAGGCCCTGGGTCTGGGGCAATCTCTCCCTAGAAGGCTCACTCACTCTCTTGCAGGACCAGTTGGAATGCACAGGGGTTCCCCTTGCTCACTACTCTCAGTTTTGGTCCTGCTGCAGAAGTGCACGGGTAGGGTAACAGTCAGCTCTGTGACACTGTGGCCGCAGGACTCGGTGTCCACCTTTCCTGTGTGCTGCCTCTTTGTTCTTTTCCTCTGCCAGGAGGGGTTGTGTTGACTGGTCCCTGGGTGGCTCGGGAAAGAGGTAGGGTGAGTGTATTCAATCCCAGATCCCGGGCCCATCTCTCTCTGCCAGAAGCAGCCTAGCGGTAGAATCTGTTTGCTGATCCCAAGAGAGTACCGGGTAGGGTTGAGTGTCCTCAGATCCAGAGCTTGGCCCCCTCTGCTAGGGGGCGCTGGAGAGAGGGTGCTGTGTCCTTGGCAGGCTGCCTCTCTGTCCTTCCCCTCTGATCTTCTCCTCTGCTAGGGCGAGCTTATGGAGGTGCTCTCAGGGGAGTGCCAGCAGGGGTTGGGGCTTCTCAGTGGGATCCTGAGCCCTGAGCCGGCGGCGTTTCTCTGCTGGGGGGGGGAGCGCCGGTGATAGAACTTGCTGCTATATCTTATTGCGCTGGACCCAGGAGAATCTCAGGACGCGTAGTATGACCACAGTCCCAGATCCCGAGCTGTAGTTTGTTTGCTAGGAGCGGCCGGCAGCACTGGAGTTCCAGCACTGTGGAACACAATTTTGTTTCATATTCCAAATTTTTAACTACCAGGTAGGTTACTTAACTAGTAGATAGTTATTATCTTAACAAATAGTTAAAGTTCATCTTATCACTTAGCTCTTATGAAATGTGTGATGCAAACTTCAAACACAAGCAGTGCCAGTTTATATCTACTGTGTTTGTATATTTACTAAAACTTCTCCCTCTGCACTCTGAAAAGGCCCTAACAATATCAGTGACCTCCCAGAGCCAACATGATTGAATCTTGGTATCTAATAATTTCTCTGATAACTCTTTGGTTGCAGTCAAAAGTGTGGGTTGCTCCTTAAAACTCACATTGGTATCTAACTAATTTATACACTTGAAGTGATGGGGACTTCGGAAGGATTTCAGTCTTAGTGGGTCTCACACTCATAAGAGATTAGCATTTGTCCTTAGGAGTGAATAAGGTCTCTTAGGAATGCATTTGCTTACCAATGCAACACTTTGTAAGTGAGCCTGGCTGCTTTTTTTTTCCATACCCACACTTGCTGGAGTTTCTGCTTTGGAATGCTATTTCTCTGCTTCATGTTCTGATGTAGCAGGAAGGCCTTCACCAGAGGCCAAAAGATGATGTTTCCTAGTACTTCACATGCAGACTGCAATCTAAATAAATCTATTTACTTTATATAGAAGCCAGATTTCTTATGTCAGTACAAAACAAACAAACAAACAAACAAACAAATAAACAAAAACCTCTAAGATAAGTTAAAAGACATTTAAGCATAAGGTGAGAAAGGCCATTGTGTTTCCCAGAGCTACAAGGTAGGCAACCAAACACACATGTGTAACTGGTAAAGCGAAAGCTAACATTTAGTGAAGCCATTTAATGCAGCGTGCTCATCCAAACAAGTAATTAATGTTAAGAGTCAAATGGAACCACAGGAAGATATTAGGACTACAGCAATGAGTATCAAGACCTGTTGTTCCAGGCCCAGGCCTCTTGGATCTCTCACTAGTTTGTCCCCTCTTTCCACTAAAACCTGAGCCTCAGCCACTTAGTCAAGACACTGCCAATCTCTTTCTATGAGATGCCCAGCCATCGTGTCATGGCTCAGAGAAGGGGTCCTTGTAGGTCCTTGCACAGACTCTGACTAAGCTGTTACTCCTATGGTGAAAGCTTCAAGTGGTTGATTTTGGCAGCGAAAGGGAATGACTCTGCTTTCTCTCCATGACCTAAGCGTCGTCTCTCTTTATACTTCCACTAATCTTTTTTTTTTGTAACAATCACTTTTATATTCATTGCATTAAAGAACACAGTTCTTTTTTTCTTAAAATAAAAACAGTCATATGTTCTTTCTAGTCTCTGCTATATAGTCCTGGAAGACAAAGAGGATTCCAAACCGGTGACTTTAATAAAGAAAAGCCACTTTTGCTAACTTTAAAGGGTTATATTTTTTTAAAAGTAAGCTTTACTAAACTAAAATTTGCTGTATGTATTTAACAAAAATCAGTTATGCAATACTGACACATATTAACTTATATCAGCTAGTATTGGTTACTTACACCCTTGTACCTGTGTGTGAGAAAGACAGGGGTGGGGAGGGGTGGTGAATGTAAAATTTCTTATAAAGAGAACCACACATGTATTCACATATAATTTTTTAAATATAATTTTAACTATGGAAGTAAACCACAAATACAAAACGTTAGTACTTATACCATAGATTTTGAATTATTCCATACTTTAAATGGAGAATTCTTTGTTATAATGAGTAAACACTGAGCATAAAATAAATGTCTAAAATGTAGATATAAGAAACTTTCTTTTTTGGTTCTTCTTGTTTTTGTTTTTCCCTCCAGAAAAAGTTTCTCTCTGTAGCCTTGACAGTTCTGGACTCACTTTGTAGACCAGGCTGGGGTCAAGCTCACGGTGATCCTGCTGCCTCTATTTCCTTGAATGCTTGAATTACAGGTGATTATACATGATTACAGGTGAGTACCACAGAGCCTTGCACAGGGACCTTTCTTACAGTTTGGTTTTCACAAGGAATTCCAAGCATGTGTGTGAAAAATTTCCTTACAACCTTCTAGTATACATATTTCAGAAATGCATACATTTCAGGATGAGTCTTGGTCAGCAATTAGAAAAAATACGGATTTTCTTTTTCTGGTCAGTAAGATGAATCAGTAGGCCACAGCACTAGCCACAAACTTGAAGATTAAATAGCTCTTTAATCAAAATATCAGGATATAAAATCAAGATTTAAAATAATCAGTACAATTCGGAATAGCGCTTCCTCAAGATCCAGCTATACCACTCCTAGGCAAATATCCAAAAGATGCTCACGTACACAACAAGGACATTTGCTCAACTATGTTTGTAGTAGCTTTATTTGTAATAGCCAGAACCTGGAAACAACCCAGATGTCCATCAGTGGAGGAATAGATACAGAAATTGTGGTATTTTTACACAATGGAATACTGTTCAGCAATCAAAAACGAGGAAATCATGAAATTTGCAAGCCAATGTTAGGATCTAGAAAAGAACATTCTGAGTGAGGTATCCCAGATGGAGAAAGACACACATGGTATTTACTCACTTATATAGACCTATAAGATATGATAAACATACCGAAATCTATACACCTGAAGAAGATAAACAAGAAAGAGGACCTGGGGTAAGATGATCAATCCTCACTTAGAAAGACAAGTGGGATGGACATTGGATGTAGAAGAAAACAAGTAACAGGACAGGAGCCTACCACAGGGGGCCTCTGAAAGACTCTACCTAGCAGTGTACCAAAGCAGATACTGAGACTCATAACCAAACCTTCGGCAGGGTGCAGGGAATCATATGAAAGAAGGAGGAGTTAGTATGACTTGGAGAGGACAAGAGCTCCACAAGGACCAAATATATCTGGGCACAGAGGTCTTTTATGAGACTGTTTCTCCAACCAAGGACCATGAATGGATATAACCTAGAACTCCTGCTCAAATGTAGCCCATGGTAGCTCAGTATCCAGGTGGGTACCTAGTAAAGGGAACAGGGACTACTTCTGACATGAACTCAATGACTGGCTCTTTGACTGCCCCCCACCCCCCGCAAGGGAGGAGCAGCCCTGCTAGGCCACAGAGGAGGACATTGCAGCCACTCCTGAAAATACCTGATAAACCAGGGTCAGATGAAAGGGGAGGAGGTCCTTCTCTATCAGTGGACTTGGAAAGGGGCAAGGTGGAGATAAGAGAGGGAGGGTGGGATTAGTAGGGAAGGAGGGAGGGGGATACAGCTGAGATACAAAGTTAATAAACTGTAACTAATATCAAAAAAATAAAATAAAATAATCAGCAGTTAGCACTTTCTGGGTAACACTGATTAAACTCTGGGTTGTTTGAAAAAAGTGAAAGAAAGTAAATAACACATGAGATTGGGGGAATATGTGCTGGAAAAATAGGATGCTGAAAGGAGAAAGAGGGTCAAATATGAGCCAATCGCATTGAGCATGACATTTTCAAAGAAAAAAAAATAAAGTAATTGTGTGCCAGACTGGGCAGTATCTAGAGTGAAAAGGCTTAGGGCATGCCACCAGTCCTCCAGGAAAACAAAACAAAACAAAAACACATAAAACAAACCAAGAACTTTGTGTGCTGTGTTTACACACCTCACAAGCTCTGTTTGTCTGGACAACCTTAACACACATTTAACATTACTTCACATGTATAGTAACATACAAATAGCTAAGTATGATAGGTTCTGCCGCACTATGGTTCTATTTCTTATACTATTTTAGTATGTTATTAGTGCAGTGTATATGAGTGTGTATGCTATGTCCAGCCATGTATCATTATTTATCTTGATATTTTAAAGATAAAGAGAGAGAGAGAGAGAGAGAGAGAGAGAGAGAGAGAAAGAAAAAAAAATGCGAAGCCTCAAAGCCTGCCCGTACCATATTGGGCGTGTTATGCTTATAGCTAAACTTTGCTGCTCTTGGTTGATCTCACGCAGCTGTGTTACTAGTTGCTGTTGTGGAATTACATGATGTGCTTTCATTCTAACGATTCCCCCTGGTGCTATTGTTGTCAGACATCTTCTGTTTCTATATTTTACCAGGCAAAGAATAGTTATTTGGGCATTATGTTCTGTAATTGTACTTTAAGCCTGTGGATAAGGAAAGGAAGAATTATCCAATTTTACTGTCTTTTGTATGCATAATCTAGTTCATGGACACTCTTTGTTAGGGTTTGAATTACTCTGCTTTATTCGTCTGTCCTAGCAACACAAATAGTCACTTATATTAATATTTTAAATATTATGTGTTTTTTGAGAATTTCACATATGTGTACTTATATTTACACCATTTTTATCCTTTCCAATAACCTCTTCGACAGTTCCCACATACTTCTCATTTTCTTTATTCATTGACCTTGATTATATATATGTGTACATATGTAAGTGTACAGATAGAGTATGTATGAAAGTTGTATTTGTTTAGAACACACACAAATGGACACATGGGAAAGAATAATTAAAAAAATAGAAAGTATGACTTTGAGAAAGTAAGTGGAGTGCAAAGTAAGGGTTAGAGAGAGGAAGGGAAGGTGAAAATGATTGATTTTATTTTAATTAAAAATAAAAATATTCTATAGAGTAAAATCCAAAAAATCACCTAGCAACTAACTTTCTAAGACTTTTTTTTTTTAAATAGGGATATTTTTTGTGCTGGTTTTCTTGTTGAAATGTAGCTTTTGTTTTTGTGACTGGGGTTGCCCTGGAACTTACTACATAATACAGATAGGGCTTGAACTCACAGAGGTCAACTTACCTCCTTTCTTAAATATCGTATTAAGATTGTATGTCACCATAGCTGGCACTGCAAAGTAGTTTTATAGGATGACACTGTTTATCTATGTATTTATCTTCTATCTATCTATTATCTATCCCTCTATCTCTTTCTAGCATCTATTTCTCTCTTTACAAACATATACCACACACATATATATATGTGCATGTATATAAAGCTATACATTTTAGCTCTATGTCTATCTATATCTGTATTGTTTAATATAAAAAAACACTTGGAATCAAGAGGAAGTCTCCAAGACTAGCTTAGTTCACTTAATGGGATGATATTCACTTTCAACTTTTTGCCTACACATGACATGGTTTCATTGCCCTCATGGCTGGTTTCTTTGTGTCTACATACAACATTTTCTATATCTACTCACCCACTGATTGGTCAGCATGAATACTTTGGCAACGGTGAAAGTGCAGTGATGACATAGATATTTAGGAACCTGAAGAGTGAGCTGGGCCGTATTTGGGATATAGTTCCAAGAATAGTAGTTCTGATCATACTAGTAGTTCTGTAGTTATATTTAAATTTCCTTAATAATTTACAAAAATACAGATTTCTGAGAGTAAAACTTAAATGCAAGAAGTTCTAGATTATATGAATGGCAGAAAATTATATTTATATTAAATGACACACTGAGCCTCATTAAATGTATATGCAACACATATCTTAAAACTCATATTACTGTAGATTTCTTAACATAGCATCCATTCTCAAATACTGTACATTATCGCTGAATAATATTCCATTGTGTAGATGTACCACAATTTCTGTATCCATTTTTCAACTAAGGGGCATTTGGGTTGTTTCCAGCTTCTGGCTATTAAAAATAAAGCTCCTACAAACATGGATGAGCATATATCCTTGTTGTTTCCTTGAGCATCTTTTGGATATATGCCTAGGAGTGGTATAGCTGGATATTGAGGAAACACTATTCCTAACTGTCTGAGAAAGCACCAGATTGAAACTGATATTCCAGACAAGGACCACTCATGGAGACGGCCTGGAACCCCTGCATAGAGGTAGCCTATGGCAGTTAAGTATCCAAGTGGCCTCCATAGTAATGGGAATAATGACTGTCTCTGACATGAACTGATTGATCTGCTCTTTGATCATTTCCCCTCAAGGGGGAGCAGCCTTACCAGGCCACAGAAGAAGACAAAGCAGCCACTCCTGATGTGACCTGATAGACTAGGATCAGAGGCAAGGTTAGGAGGACCTCCCCTATCAGTGGCCTGGGAGAGGGAAATGGGTGGGGAAGAGGGTTGGTGGGATTGAGAGGGGAGGCGGGATGGAGGTATTGGTGGGATACAAAGTGAATAAACTGTAATTAATAAAAATAAAAAATAAAAAGGAGGAAAAATGCTGTATATTATACTGTTTAAAAATGATTTTTTAAGCAATTCTGTTTTTTTTTTAATTTTTCCATATGGAATTGAATCTCCATACTTAATCTCAAGCTGTACTACAGATCAAGAGTAATAAAAACTGCATGGTACTGGCATAGACACAGAATAGGGGATCAATGGAATCAAATAGAAGACCCAGAAATAAACCCACAAGGGTAGAGATACTTGATTTTTGAGAAGAAGTGAAAGCCATAAAATAGAAAAAAAGATAGCTTCTTCAACAAATGATG
Organism: Psammomys obesus; assembly: GCF_907164565.1. Classification (NCBI taxonomy): domain Eukaryota; kingdom Metazoa; phylum Chordata; class Mammalia; order Rodentia; family Muridae; genus Psammomys; species Psammomys obesus. The sequence continues at coordinate 41,366,161 of NW_026596073.1, read as the reverse complement.
CTAGTCTAACTGAATATCTACATGTAGGAAAATGCAAATAGATCTATATTTATCACCGTGCAAAAAACTAAAGTCTAAGTGGATGAAAGACCTTAATATAAAACCAGGCCCACTAAACCTGTTAGAAAAAAAAAAGTGGGGAAGAGCCTTGAACTCATTGGCACAGGAGACAACTTCCTGAATAAAACACCAACAGCACAGGCTTTAAGAGGAACAATCGATAAATGGAACCTCATGAAACTGAAAAGCTTCTTTAAAGCAAAGGAGGCTGTTATCAGAACAAACGACAGCCTATACAGACTGGGAAAGGATCTTCACCAACCCTATATACCCTGGTCTAATATCCAGAATAAATAAAGAATTCAAGAAGTTAAAAGGCAATAAATCAAGCAATCCAATTAAAAAAAAAAATGATGTACAGAGTTAAACAGAGAATTCTCAACAGAGGAATATTGAATGACATAGAAACACTTAAAGAAATGCTCAACATCCTTAGCCTTCAGGGAAATGCAAATTGAAAGGACCCTGAGACTTAGCCTTACACCCGTAAGAATGGCTAAGATTAAAATCTCAAGTAACAACACATGTTGGAGAGGTTGTGGAGAAAAAGGAACCCTCCTTCATTTCTGGTGGGAATGTAAACTTGTACAACCGCTTTGGAAATCAATCTGGGGCTTTCTAAGACAATTAGGAATAGTGCTTCCTCAAGATCCAGTTACACCACTCCTAGGCATATATCCAAAATATGCTCAACTATACAACAAGGACATTTGCTCAACCGTTTTTCGTAGCAACTTTATTCATAATAACCAGAACCTGGAAATAACCCAGTTGCCCCTCAAATGAGGAATGGATGCAGAAATTGTGGTATTTCTACACAATGGAATACTACTCAGCAATTAAAAACCAGGAAATTATGGAATTTGCAGGCAAATCGTAGGAACTAGAAAAGATCATCCTGAGTGAGGTATCCCAGAAGCAGAAAGACACATATGGTATATACTTATAAGTGGATATTAGAGTTTTTATATAATATAGGATGAACATATTAAAACCTAAGCAAGAAGGAGGACCCTGGGCAAGAAGATCAATCCTCATTCAGAAAGGCAAATGAGATGAAGATTGGAATAGGGAGAAAATAGGGAATGGGACAAGAGCCTATCAAGGAGGACCTCTGAAAGACTTTACCCTGTAAGGTATCCAAGCAGATACTGAGATTCTTAGCCAAACTGTGGAAAGATTGCAGAGAATCTTATGAAAGAAGGGGAAGATGAAAGACCTGGAGCGGATAGGAGCTCTACAAGGAGAGCAACGGAACCAAAATATCTGGGCACAGGGGTCTTTTCTGAGACTGTTACTCCAACCAAGGACCATGCATGGAGATAACCTAGAACCCCTGCACAGATGTAGCCCATGGCAGCTCAGTCTCCAATTGGGTTCTCTAGTAAGGGGAATAGAGACTGTTTCTGACATAAACTGATTGGCCTGCTCTTTGATCAAGTCCTGCTAAGGATAGGGGCTGCCTTACCAGGCCACAGAAAAAGACAATACAGCCAGTCCTGATGAGACCTGATAGGCTAGGGTCAGATGGAAGGGGAAGAGGACCTCCCTTTTCAGTGGGCTGGAAAGGGGCAAGGGAGGAGAAAAGGGAGGGAACATGGGATCAGAAAGGGATGAGGGAAGGGGCTACAGCTGGGATACAAAGTAAATAAATTGTAATAAATAAAAATGAAAAGATGTTTTTAAAAATTTTGATATGGGGTCACACTATGTAGCTCTGGTTGTCTAAGAATTCACTATTTAGATGATGTTGACGTTGAACTCAAAGAGATCAATCTGCTTCTACCTTCCAAGTGCTTGGATTAAAGATATGTACAGGCAACGTGAGAAAAGAATTGTTACAATAAGGTTTTAATTAACAGTTTTAGTGTGTCATGATTATTGCTGTTTTAAACAGTATATATAATTTTTCTCAACACTTAAACACTATAGTAGCTTAATCTTCTTGAGCTTAAGTGGACTACATAGGAGCATCACTTGCTCTGGCAAACACAGCGAACAGATTGTCAAGGGAAGGTGAACTATGCGCCCCAGATGTTGCTGGAAAGGAGGAAATAATGACAAAACACAACAGAGAACATAAAATATTTATGTGGTGCCACTTGTTCTGGCCAACTGGGAAATCCGTATTTTAACAATAGTATTTTACAATACCCAGAATCATGAGTACACACTCCTGAGAACAGCAGAGTTTGTAAAAGTGAAGGATGAAAGTACTCAGTCTATAAACTTTCTCTAAAAAAAAACAATTTCTCTCTCTGAAGAGAAAAACCATATCAAGGCTACATAAACTAATTTAGACCTTGTTTTGCCTTAAATTCATTAAAGCACTGCTGTCCACGTTCTTATATTTTTCTTATAATACTTAATATTCTTCCAATTACAAATAAAATTATGTTGTTATTCATGTGCTTTAGAAAAATACTTAAGTATAAACATAAACATCCTTGAGTAATAGTCAATTTTAAAATTCATTTGTAAACCAAAAATAAAATCCATAGGGCCCTCAAAAATGTGAATAATAAAAGTGCTGCTGTAGATATCACTCTTCCACATTTCCTGTCACATGACATAGACAGCCTAATAAAAACACATAGTACCAACATAAACAGACACACTGATCAGTGAAATAGAAATAAAAGACATAGATAATAAATTAATGCACCTACATCCACCTGTTTTATTTTGACATATATGCCAAGAAAATATATTGTGGAAAAGACAGCATCTTCCAAAAGTATTGGGAAATCTGGAGTGATGAGATGGCTCAGAAGGTCAAGACACTTGGCCTTAAGTTTGAGGCCTTGAACTCTATCCCATGTATTCATATTGTGGAAGGAGTGAACTGACTTCTTAAAATTGTTCTCTAACTTCCACAAAGACTCAGTGGCATGTACACACACACACACACACACACACACACACACACACACACACACACAAATTAAGGAAGTAAAAGAAGTAAAAGAGGATGGCTCTTGATTTTCTCTCTCACTCTACATAAAAATAACTTCTGAATAAATCAATAGCCTCAGTGGTAAACTTGAAACTGTGACTGTTGTACAGCAGAGTCCCGGAGACAGTTGAGAGTACAGAAAATGAATGATAACCTCATCACATTTAAAAGATTTTATACTTCAAAGAAGAAACTGTTATTTGAGTGAAGAGGAAGCCCGAAGAGTGAGAGAAAATCTGTTACAACTATAGGATTAGTGTCTAGAATATATAAAGGATAACTACAACAAAACAAAAACAAAACAAAGCCCAACAGGAAAAAGATAGAGCCACTCATAATAAATTCTGGAACTAGAGAGAGTTCTCAAATGATGAAATACAAATGACTAAGAAATACTTTTTAAATGCTCAACATTTTAGCACTTTCTATTTCAGTGACATTCAAATTAAAACTACTTAGAGATTTCATTTTTTCTAGTCAAAATAGTTGAGAACAAGAAGAAAATGAACAAAAATGGTGGATAGGAAGTAATAAAACTGTATTATGTTTTACTGGGCATGTAAACTGCTCTTCCCACTATGGAAAACAATGTAGACCTACCACATAAAATTAGATATATATCTACCATGTAATACAATTTTATCGCTTCTAGGCATATACCCAAATGTCCTTCTCTATACCCAATACAGAGATATGTGATAATCCATGTTTATTCCTGTCCTGCTTATTGTAGCTAGAGATGGAATCCTTCAACTGATGAATAAAGAAAAGGTTCTACATATACACAGTTGAATCTTATTCATCTATAAAAAAGCAATCATATAAAATTTTCATGTAAATTAATGGCACTAAAAACATCCTGAGGTAATCCAGTTTCAGAAATAGATACCTGATAAGCTAGCGTCAGATGGAAGGGAGGAGGACCTCCCCTATCAGTGGACTTGGAAGGGGGCAGAGAGGAGATGAGGAAGAGAGGGTGGGATTGAGAGGGAAAGAGGGAGGGGTCTACAGCTGGGATACAAAGTGAATGACATTGATTAAAATTAAAAAAGTTAAAAAAATTAAAAAAATAAAATAAACCGTACAAATTAAAAAATATTATCATAACTATTAGTTACTAAAATTTATTCATTTTGTAGCTCCTCCCTCATCTCCCCTTATGGCCTTCCCCTAGTGCACTGATAGGGGAGGTCATCCTCCCTCACTCTCTGAGCCTACCTAGCTTATCAGGTCTCATAAAGATTGTCTTGATCCCCTTTCTGTGTGGCTTAGTTAGGCCACCTCACCAGGGGAAGATGATCATGCATGGGGAGTACCTAGACCTGCTGCTCAGATGTAGTCTATGGGCAGCTCAGTTTCCACGTGGGTTCTCTAGAAAAGGGAAGACACTGTTTTAACCTGATGCACATCTTCCTCATGGGAGACTATATAAAGGACATGGAAGAAGGAAACTCTCTCACTCTTTACCTGCTTGCTCTCCCTTTATGCTGGCAAGTACATTTCTTTACTGGGTAGAGTATGCTTCTTCAGGATTCTAATATCTACTGAAAATTGTCTAAAACATTCAGGCTTGTGGATTGAACAGCTGCTGTAATTTTGGATCTTTCATTGGTAGACAGACATTATTGGACTAGCTAGACCACAGTCTATAAGACATTCCCATGAGCAGGGGATCTAGGTTATATCCATGCATGGTCCTTGGTTGGAGAATCAGTCTCAGGAAAGACCCCTTTGCGCAGATATATTTGGTTCTTCACAGCATTACACTAGTGTACAAAAATCCACATCAAAACACACTCATATAAACAAAATTGATAAAAACAAAACAGAATCAAAATCTGACAAGGCACTAGTGCTGTTTTTCACAAAACCATGAAAGGATATTAGGTTGGTGTGGTACAACTTTTTCTTTGGCAGAACAAGATCATCTCATATCCATCCTGAAGTAGAGAACACCTTGGCAAGTTGGTGTGCCTGCCAATAACAAAATCAGAAGATCATCCTTGAGAAAGAGGGACTTGGTGGTAACAGAGTAAATAAACATTACAAATGTTGCAAAGACGAAGAATAAAAAAATAGTGTTTTCCATGACAATTGCTCCAAGTAAATTAATACTTTCCATTATCTATTCACATATAGGCAGGTATACCAACATATACATACACATATGTAAACCTTTGGGAACTCATTATTTCTTCATCTGACAATAACCTAATGTCAAATACATGACATGTTTAAATTTATTTAAATCTTATAGTTACTTTTACATCATTGAAATGTCTGTATATATTTACCTTGTTGGTTGTCAAGACTTTATTCACTTTGAGTTCTATTGTATAGAGCAGACAAGGCTGTCTTTATAAATCTACATAGGAAAAGTATCTATACAGAAGCACTTATATAACTGTCTTAGTCAAAGTTCTATTGCTATTAAGAGACACCATGACCAAGGCCACCCTTACAAAAGAAATCATTTAATTCTGAGCTTGCTTACAGATTCAGAGGGTTAGCCCATTATCATCAAGCACTGACAATATGGTGGGAGCATGGCAGAAGGCCATCATCAGAGATGATGCTGGGTAATTAGCTGAGAATTACATCCACAGGAAACAGATAGAGAGACAAAAGGAGAGGCCTGTCATGGCTTTTGAAATCTCAAAGTCCACTTCCAGCAACACATCTCCAACAATGCCACAACTCCTACAAGGCCAAATCTATTGCCAAAAAGCTATACGTCCTAATCCATCTCAAACAATTCACCAACTAGGAAGCATGGAATATATGAGCCTGTGTGTGTTTGGGGGGGGGGTTGCCTCATTTTACCACCACAGTTACCATGATTTTACTTTATAAATAAAATCAAATGAAATGCAAATAGTTAGCACCAATATCAGAGCTCAGTAGACTGTCAAACACCTACTTTTCTGTGTTTCCACTATTGCTTTTTGTGTGTACATTCATATAAATCTGTGTGTGTATACATACACAGTTTTGTGTTTGTCTGTGTTTACATGTTTACATGAGGACATTCATGCACATGCATCTGCATGTGTTTGGAACTTGGAATAAAAGCCAGAAACTCATAGGTACTAGGAATTTTCTCTATTTTAGAGATGGTTTTCACACCCATATCTGCTGTGTGTTCTTCACCCTGACCAAGTACAGTATCCCAGACAGAAGGAAAAGGAGATGAAGATTAAAGCAGAAAGTGTAATAATCTGCTCCCTTCTAAAATTTTCAAGGAAAACCACATTGCATTATTCTGCTATTTAAAGGTGACTACTCTTGTTTCTTAATTGTATCAAGTTATAACTGAAGACCACATATTTTGCAAAAAAAAAAAAGTATTGTCAGATATATTTAAGTATGTAGGGAAGGAGCACACAAATGTGAAATAATGGGCTCCCATAAAATTTAAGAATAGATATACACCCTGCTGAAAATTTTCCTTCTTCCTACCATCTGTTCAAACTATTTTTTAACCACTCCATTTGAATGATGACTAAATATATCTATAAAGCTCATTTCCCACAGGCAATAAAGACAAAAGACAGTTCTTAGCATGAAAATCCTTTTGTTAAATTTTTATTCATTCAAATCCAGAATGTGGCAATTAGCTCAATGTGATAAAATCAGTCTCACTAGTTTTTGAGTAGATGGCAAATACTATTGATGAATTCTCCCATTTCCTTTCAGTAATAATATTTTATTTTAACTTTTACAGGAATCCTGCTGGAATCTTCTCTTCTCTGCACTAAGCAATAGTAATCATTCAGTGTCCCAAATCTTATCTGAGAGGCTGTGTTAGGAGGACTGCTAAGCATGAATGTTTATGTCTCCTCATACACTCACATGTGGTATGTCTAAACACTTGAGATATTGTATGAGGTGGGGCCAAAGGATGTAATTAGGTCACAGGAATGGAACATTGCTATGTTCACAAGGCATAGATTATAGATAATCTTTGGCTCTGCTCTTTAAGAGTACAAGAAGCTGGTCTCAAACTGAACAGAAAAATCTCACCAAGAAGTGAGTTGGCTGGTATGTTAATCTTGAACCTTCCAAATCTAGAAATGTAAGAAACAAGTATCTGTAGATTTTTCCACCCAGACTCTAGGTGTAGTTGCAACTCACCAAGAAGAATAAGACAAACTTTGGTAATTGTCTGGGAAATGCAGAACAGAAACTTCAAACCCTGTTCATTTTCCAAACAGTTCTCTTCTATGAATCTCTTGTCTCTTGTAGCCTGAGAACAAGTCAACATGGTGAAAGACAGCTGGGACAAAGATTTATCACAGAAGCAGTATAATTCCAAAGACCACGAGAACCTCTTCAAGAGAGGATCTGCCCACGGTGTCTGGAGTTTCTCCCCTTTATCTATTCTGCCATCTTCACATACCACTTTCCTCTTTCACTTTTCCTCTTTTCTATATCCCCATTTGTGTTTTTAAAATATAGTCCCCTCCAATTCCTTCCTTCTTTCCTTCCTTTCTTCCTTCCTTCCTTCCTTCCTTCCTTCCTTCCTTCCTTCCTTCCTT
>NW_026596073.1:41357104-41358597 GCF_907164565.1 Psammomys obesus | reverse complement strand
TTCCTTCCTTCCTTCCTTCCTTCCTTCCTTCCTTCCTTCCTTCCTTCATCTTATAACCAATCTGATTAAGAAATGAAATTCTTTTTGAGGCAGCTCAAGACCCAATGGTTGCTTTTAATATTGTCTTTGGCTTAGAGTTTCTACTGATTTAAATTAAGATATCCAGTTGATGTAAAATTAAAGAATTAAAATGAATTCTGAGACCAATATCTTTCTAGGCTGCACCAAAAGAAACAGTATTTGGGTTGTCTTATAAAATCTTTCTTTTAGTTCCAACGATCATATTTGACTTCATCATCTAACAGATAATCCACGAAAGTATATCTCCGAAGGCCAGATAGATTATCCATCAAGAATTTTCAACATATTATAGATATCTACCAGAGAATTCTATTATTTAGTTAGATCAGTAGACTTTATATTATTGACTTACATCTGTTTTAATGTTCTATCACAACTTCTTGGTTTAATATGGATGAAGTGCTAGAAAAATGAGATCTAAAACCAATATGGCAGCAGGGCTCCTCCTTCCAAAACTTCTGGGGAAAATGCATCATTTCCTATCTCAGATCCAGGAGGTTTCAGGAATTTGTTGGCATGGGTTAAATAAATCATATATTTGCCTCCATTAAATACATGAAAAAAAATCTCAGTTTATAATTGTGTATAATTAGATATACATTGTTCGCTTCTATTAATGAGTATTTATAAGGAAATTTCCTCTATTTTCATGTGAGATGCTGATCTATAATCCTTCCTTCCTTCCTTCCTTCCTTCCTTCCTTCCTTCCTTCCTTCCTTTCTTTCTTTCTTTCTTTCTTTCTTTCTTTTTTCTTTCTTTCTCTTTCGTTCGTCTCTCTATATTTCTTTAATTTATTACAATTTCTTCAATTTTTATCCAGGCTGTAGCCCCCTCCCTCATCTCTTCCCAGTCCCAACCTCTCTCCCTCTTTTACCCTTCTGCCCCTCCCCTAGTCCACTGATAGGGGAAGTTCTCTCCCCATCTATCTGACCCTATGCCAGATACTCCTGATGAGACCAAGACTGGCTGTATCCTCTTCCTCTTCTTACAATGAGTGTTTCTTATGAGAGTGTTTTTCTGGCCTTGTTGATTAATTAGAAAATGTTCCTTCTGATTTTACTTTCTTAAGCAGACCAGGATAATTGTGAACATTTCTTCTTTCAAGGAGGCAAAATTTTCCAGCAAATACATAGAACCTAGTGTTTTCTTTGCTTCTTTGTTTCTTTTTTTACTTTAAATTTTTACTTTTTCTATTAATTACAGTTTATTCACTTTGTATCCCAGCTGTAGCCCCTTCCTCTCTCCCTCCCAATCCCAACCTTCCTTCCTCATCTCCTTTGCATTCCCCTCTCCAAATCCACTGATAGGAAAGGTCCTCCTCCCCTTCCATCTGACCCTAGCTTAACATTGTTTCTTTCTCCCTTTTTCTTTCTTTCTTTCTTTCTTTCTTTCTTTCTTTCTTTCTTTCTTTC
>NW_026596073.1:41329845-41357094 GCF_907164565.1 Psammomys obesus | reverse complement strand
TTTCTTTCTTTCTTTCTTTCTTTCTTTCTTTCTTTCTTTCTTTCTTTTTATTTTTGTAAGGTAATTAAATACTAATTCTGTTTCTTCAGTAACAAGAGTCCCATTCAGGTTATTTATTCCTCTTTGAGTGAGTTGGTAATCTGTGTTTTCATGAAATGTGTCTATTTAATACATCAGCAGAGTCATAATAGTTCTCTTTTATCTTCTTTCTAGTGACTAGCCCACTTTCATTCTGACATTCATAATTTGTGTATATTGTCTTTCATTGTTTACGTGGATAAAGCTTGCCAATTTTATTGATCCTAAAATCAACAGTTATTGGTTCCTTTTTTAGCTTTCTCCATTAAATTGAAAATCTTTAATTTTTTAATTTGTCCATCTCTTAAACTGAGGCCTTAAATTGTTGATCTTATATTTTGTTTTTAATAATTTTTTTCAGTGCAATAAAATGTTAATTATTGCTAGTATCTACTTTTTGAAAAGTTATATAATTTTAGTTCCCATATTTGGAATTTCTCTAGAGCAGCAGTTCTCAGCCTGTGGGTTGTGACTCCTTTGAGGGCCACATATTAGAAAGTTTACATATCAGATATTTAAAGTTATGAAATAGCATCAAAATAATTTTATGATTGGAGGTCACCACTCCATGAGGAACAGCAGGATTAGAGGACTCAGCATTAAGAGGGTGAGTTCCACTGCTGTAGAGACTCTATCTGAACACTATGTTGTCTTGAGGTACTTGTTACCTTTTCAGAAATTTTCAGATTTAGGTGTTACTTTTTCTTCTTAATTTCTAGTTTAATTCTATCATGAGAAATTCTGCATTTTATGGTTTCTCTACCTTTAAAATTAAGATATATTTTATGAGCCAAATGTGATTTACTTTGGTGGTTGGTTAGTTAGCTTTAATTCATGTGTCTTTTTGGTTGTTGGATGTTGTATTCTAGAAATTACTTTTACTGAAGATAATTGAAGTTCCTGATTAGTTTATTTCTTCTTTCATAGACTTTCACCACTTGGGTCTGTCAGTTACTGATACCAACATCTATTCTCATAACTATGGTTTTGTATTAACCTCATGTTTGTCAGTTTGATAAATTTGTTTCCTGATTTTTGCAATACTGATGTGAGAAGCACGTATATTATCACTTTGTCTTTTGAGATAATCAAGCACAGCATGTAATTTAACATTCATATCTGTGAATGATACTCCTGTAATGAAATATACTCACTATGAGACTACATCACATTCTCAGCCTTTTCTTTCCATTGGTGTTAGCCAAGTTTTCCTTCAACTCTTTAAATCCATCTTTATATTTATACTTTTAGTCAAACATTTTATGTATGACATGTGGCTGGGTCTTTTTATCCTTGACATCAATATTTAATTGATACATTTTAATCAGATATAAATTTGTCATTGTATAGAGAATGATGTAAATCTCGTGGATGCCAAAGTTCATACTGGGAAATCTTTCTCAGTATTTTCTGCTTTATTTTTTGAGTTAGGTCCTCTGACAGAACTTGATTCACAGATTTTCTAGACTAGCTGGCCAGTTAGTTCCCCAGATATGCTTGTCTTTGGCCTTAACATTAGAGAAACTGGCTAAATATTGATTTTTGGGGTGATTGCTTTGTGATGTAAATTCAGGTCTTCTCATTCTCATCCAGCAAGCATTCTACCATCCCAGAGACAGTAATGGGAAGTGTTCTGTTACCATGTGAGAAGCTAAGTTGTGCTTAACATGTGACCCATCTGAGGGAGGGGATCAGGGGCCACCTCTATCATGAACTCAGTTGACTGCTCTTTGATCACTTGCTGATGCCGCCTTGCAAGGTCACCCAAAGAAGAGGATCCTGATGCAGTCCTGATGAGAAGCTAGGGGCAGATAGTAATGGTGGAGAACTTCCCTCTTCAGTGGACTATGGGAAGGAGACAGAGGGGAAGAAGGAGGAAGAGTGGGATGGGGAGGAAATGCGGAGGGAGCTATAATCAGGATATAAAATGAATAAATTGTAAAAAATTAAAATTAAATTTTCTTCCAGAAGTGGGATATGTCACTTTCACATACATTCATTGCCATACCTAGTACACTTACAATCTGTCTGCATGTAAATATATAACATGGAGTTACAATGTCAAGAAACATGAGCTAGAAATACTGAGTAGGTATATTCATGTATACTCTGTCACTGTGGTAAAACACAATAACCGAAAGCAACTTACAAAAGAAAGTTTATTTTTGGGTACAAGTTCTAGAGAAAAAAAGTACATACTGGTTAAAGCAAGATAACACACTACAAAACCAGCAGGCCAGAGATGACATGTTCACATGAAAATGCAAAGCCGAAAGAGCAAACCCTCTGTGTGTATGCCTTTATGAGTATTGAAAATATGTAGAACACAAAGTCATGAAATCACAAGAGCAGTACATTCAAAATCATCCAGTGGATCACACTATTTTTTTCTCTGAAGGACCAAATAGAACATATGTCAGGCTTTATGACACATAGTTCTCTGTAGAAACTTCCCATCTGCCTCTATATCATTACTAAAGGAGGCAACAGAAGAAAACCAATATAAGTACATTCAAGTGAATCTTAATCAAAAAGAGAAAAGCTTGAGTTTACCCCACCATTCTAATAGATTGTTTTCAAGAAAACATGTAAAATAAGTTTCAGAGAAAACCTTTATAAAATGGCATTGTTTAAGTTAGAAATGTAGAGGTCTTTGATCCACTTGGACTTTAGTTTTCTGCAGGGTGATAAGTATGGATCTATTTGCATTTCTCTACATGTGGACTTCCAGTTAGACCAGCACCATTTGTTGAAGATGCTGTCTTTTCTCTATTGAATGGATTTGGCATCTTTGTCAAAAATCATGTGTCCATAAGTGTGTGGATTTATGTCAGGGTCTTATATTCAATTCCATTGATCCACCATTCTGTTTCTATGCCAGTACCATACAGTTTTTAGTATTGTTGCTCTATAGTACAGCTTGAGATCAGGGATGGAGATACCTCCTGAAGATCTTTTACTGTAGAGAATTGTTTTAGCAATTCTGGGTTTCTTGTTGTTCCATATGAAGGTGAGAATTCTTCTTTCAAGGTCTGTAAAGAATTGTGTTGGTAATTTGATGGGAATTGCATTGAATCTGTAGATTGCTTTTGGTAAGATGGCCATTTTTACTATGTTAATCCTGTCAATCCATGAGAATGGGAGATCTTTCCATCTTCTGATATCTTCTAATTCTTTCTTCAGAGACTGGAAATTTTCTTTCATACAATTCTTTGACTTGCTTGGGTAGGTTCACACCAAGGTTCTTTATGTCCTTTGTGGCTATTGTGAAGGGTGCTGTTGCCCTATTTTCTTTCTTGGCCCTTTTGTCTTTTCTATACAGGAAGGCTACTGATTTTTTTTTTGAGATAATTTAGTATCCAGCCACTTTGCTGAAGGTGTTAATCAGCTATAGGAGTTCCCTGGTATAGTTTTTGGGATCACTTGGGTATACTATCATATCATCTGCAAACAGTGATACTTTGTCTTCTTCCTTTCCACTTTTTATCCTCTTGATCTCCTTCAATTGTCTTATTGCTCTAGCTAGGACTTCAATAACAACATTGAAGAGATATGGAGAGAGTGGAGAGCCTTGCCTTGTCCCTGATTTCAGTGGGAATGACTTAAGTTTCTCTCCATTGAGTTTGATGTTGGCTATAGGCTTGCTGTATATCGCCTTTACTACATTCAGGTATGTGACTTATATCCCTGAACTCTCCAATACTTTAAATATGAATGGATGTTGGATTTTGTCAAATGCCTTTTCAGCATCTAAGGAGATGATCATGTGGATCAAAGACCTCAACATAAAACCAGATACACTAAACTGCTTAGAAGAAAAAGTGGGGAATAAATACCCTTGAACTCATTAGCACAAGAGAGGACTTCCTGAAAAGAACACCAACAGCACAGGCTCTAAGAGCAACAATCAATAAATGGGACGTCATGAAACTGAAAAGCAAAGGACACTGTTGTCAGAACAAAACGACAGCGTACAGATTGGGAAAGGATCTTCACCAACCCTATATCTGACAGAGGGCTAATATCCAGTATATATAAAGAACTAAAGAAGTTAAACAGCAAAAAAATCAAGTAATCCAATTAAAAATGGGGTATAGAGCTAAACAGAGAGGTCTCTGCAGAGGAATATCGAATGGCAGAGAAACACTTAAAGAAATGCTCAACCTCATTAGCCATCAGGGAAATGCAAATCAAAACGACCCTAAGATTTCACCTTGCCCATGAGAATGGTTAAGATCAAAAACTCAAGAGACAACACATGCTGGAGAGGTTGTGAAGGCAGGGGAACCCTCCTCCACTGCTGGTGGGAATGTAAACTTGTACAACTACTCTGGAAAGCAATCTGGCGCTTTCTCAGACAACTAGGAATACTGCTTCCTCAAGATCCAGCTATACCATTCCTAGGCATATACCCAAAAGATTCTCAAGTACACAATAAGGACATTTGCTCAACCATGTTTGCAGCAGCCTTATTTGTAATAGCCAGAAGCTGGAAACAGCCCAGATCCCCCTCAGTGGAGGAATGGATGCACAAATTGTGGTTTATCTACACTATGTAATATTACTCAGCAATAAAAAAACAAGGAAATCATGAAATTTGCAGGTAAAAGGTGGGATCTGGAAAAGATCATCCTGAGTGAGGTATCCCAGAAGCAGAGAGATGCACACGGTATATACTCACTCCTATAATATAGGATAAACCAACTAAAATCTGTACACTTAAAGAAACTAATCAAGAGGGAGGACTCTTGCTAAAATGCTCAATTCCTATCCAGAAAGGCAAAGAGGCTAGACATCAGAAGAAGTATAAATGAGGGAACAAGTCAGGAGCCTGACACAGAGGACCTCTGAAAAGCTCTGTCCTGTAGACTATCAATGTAGATGCAGAGACTTATGGGCAACCTTTGGGCAGAGTGCAGGGAATCTTAGAAAAGAAGTGGGAAACAGTAAGATCTGGAGAGGACAGGAACTCCACAAGGAGAGCAACAGAACCAAAAAAATCTGAGCACAGGGGTCTTTTCTGAGACTGATATTCCAACCAAGGACTATGCATGGAGATAACCTAAGACCCCTGAACAGATGTAGCCCATGGCAGTTCAGTATTCAAGTGGGTTCCATTGTAATAGAAACAGGGAATGTCTCTGACATGAACTGATTGGCCTGCTCTTTAATTACCTCCCCTGAGGGGGAAGCAGCATTACCAGGCCACAGAAGAAGATAACACAGCCACTCTTGATGAGACCTAATTGACTAGGATCAGAAGAAAGGAAAAGAAGTCCTCCCCTATCAGTGGACTTGGGGAGGGGCATGCATGCAGAGGGTGGAGGAAAAGAGGAATTGGGAGGGGAGGAGGGAGAGAACCACAGGGGGGATACAAAGTGAATAATGTGTAATTAATAAAAAAATAAATTTTTAAATAAATAAAAATACATTTCAAAAAAATTAAAATAAATTAGAAGTGTATTACAATAGTGTTGTATAGTTGCTCTTCACCATATTCTCCCCTCTACTTTTCGTTTCCTTGTTTCTTTATTGCTTTGCTTTTGGCTGCTTATAACTGCCTCACTTGGTGCGTCCCACCCAGAGTCACAGTCACTCCATTTTCTGAACCACTTGTAGCTGACATTGTCTACAAAGTGCGTATGCTATCAGTTGGTAACTGATCACTCTTTAGCCATTTTTTTTTCATCTGAAATGCAAGTTTATTTTATTTTTCTTTTTAGTTACATTTTGTTAATTCTGTGTCCCAGCTGTATCCCGCTCCCTCATTCCCTCCCCAACCCCACACTCCCTCCCTGGTCTCCTCCCTGCCCCTTTCCAAGTCCCCTGATAGGGGAGGACCTCCTCCCCTTTCATCTGACCCTGTTTTATCAGGTATCTTCAGGGCTGGCTGCAAAGTCCTCCTCTGTGGCCTAACAGACTGCTCCTCCCCGGGGGGGGGGGGTCAAACAGCCTGCCCTTGAGATCCTGTTAGAAATAGTCCGTGTTCCCTTTACTTTGGAAAACTACTTGGTTACTGAGCTACCACGGGCCACATCCAAGCAGAAGTTCTAGGTTATATCCATAGATGGTCCTTGGTTGAGTGTCAGTCTCAGAAAAGACCCTGTGCCCAGATATATTTGGTCCTTGTAGAGCTCCTATCCTTTCCATATCATACTAACTTCCCTTCTTTCATATGATTCCCTGCCCTCTGCCGAGGGTTTGGTTATGAGTCTTAGTGTCTGCTTTGAAACACTGCTAGGTAGAGTCTTTCAGATGCCTTTTGTGGTAGACTCCTGTCATAAGTTCAATACACATCCCATTTGTCTTTCTAAATGAGGATTAATCACCTTCGCCTGTGTCCACTTTCTTGATTATCTTCTTTAGGTGTGTAGATTTCATTATGTTTATCATATCTTGTAGGTCTGTATAAGCGAGTATATACCAAGTTTGACTTTCTCCTTCTGGGATACTTCACTCAGAATGATCTTTTCTAGATCCCACCACTTGCCTGCAAATTTCATGATTTCCTCCTTTTTGATTGCTGAGTAGTATTCCATTGTGTAAAAATACCACAATTTCTGTATCCATTCCTCCGTTGATGGACATCTGGGTTGTTTCCAAGTTCTGGCTATTACAAATAAAGCTGCTACGAACATGGTTGAACAAATGTCCTTGTTGTGTACTTGAGCAAATTTTGGGTATATACCTAGGAGTGGTATAGCTGGGTCTTGAGGTAGCACTACTCCTAGTTGTCTGAGAAAGCGCCAGATTGACTTCCAGAGTGGTTGAACCAGTTTACATTCCCACCAGCAATGGAGGAGGGTTCCCTTTTCTCCACAACCTCTCCAGCATGTGCTATCACTTGAGTTTTTCATCTTGGCCATTCTGATGGGTGTAAGGTGAAATCTCAGGGTCGTTTTGATTTGCATTTCCCTAATGGCTAATGAGGTTGAGCATTTCCTTAAGTGTTTCTCTGCCATTCGATGATTGGTAGGATTAACATTGTGAAAATGGCCATCCTGCCAAAAGCAATCTACAGATTCAATGCAATTCCCATCAAAATACCAACTCAATTCTTTACAGACCTTGAAAAAAAGATTCTCAGCTTCATATGGAGAAACAAAAAACCCAGAATCTCCAAAACGATCCTGTACAACAACAGATCATCTGGAGGTATCTCCATTCCCGATCTCAAGCTGTACTACAGGGCAACAGTAATAAAAACTGCATGGTATTGGCATAGAAACAGAAAGGAGGATCAACGGAATCGCATAGAAGACCCAGAAATAAACCCACACACCTATGAATACTCAATATTTGACAAAGAAGCCAAATCCATTCAATGGAAAAAAGACAGCATCTTCAACAAATGGTGCTGGACCAACTGGATGTCTACATGCAGAAAAATGAAAATAGATCCATATTTATCACCCTGCACAAAACTAAAGTCCAAGTGGATCAAGGACCTCAACATAAAACCAGATACTCTAAATCAGCTGGAAAAAAAAAAGTGGGAAACAGCCTAGAACTCATTGGCACAGGAGACAACTTCCTGAACAGAACACCAACAGCACAGGCTTTAAGAGCAACAATCAATAAATGGGACCTCATGAAACTGAAAAGCTTCTGTAAAGCAAAAGACACTGTCATCAAAACAAATAGACAGCCTACAGATTGGGAAAGAATCTTCACTAACCCTTTATCTGACAGAGGGCTAATATCAAGTATATATAAAGAACTAAAGAAGCAGAAAAGCAACAAACCAAGTAAAGCACTTAAAAAATGGGGAACAGAGCTAAACAGAGAATACTCTTTAGCCATTTTATCCATATTTATTGAACCCTTTATTATAAACCTTCTTTCAACATTAGATCAAACATCACTGACACAGAAATTATAAATTATAGCTCTGCTTAGATATTTCAAAAATTTCATAATCAAAAGTTTTGTTGTTGTTGTTGGTTTTTTTTTTGCACACCCACTGCTCTTGCAAAGGACAGGTGTTGACTTGCCTGCACTACACCAGGTAACCTAGATCACCACGTAACTTCAGCTCCAGCTGATTCAATGCCCTCTTCTAACTTCAGTGGGCACCCATGGATATGTTTCTGTGTCCAAACACATACATAAATAAATACAAAAAATTTAAATACTTTTGATGATATCAGCAAAAGAGAAACAAATACTTGGGTTAAAACCTAAAGTGCATGTGTGAACCATGGTGATTTAATCAGAATTACTGTTTCTTGGGTTTCATGTGATTTAATCTAGAATAAAAGTCTCCACTGGCATTCCTGGGCCTCCATAGTTAAGGGAAAGCAGACTTCTATAACTGAAATATATCACAATGCCTTTCATTTTGATATTTTACCTGACGTTTTCTAAATAAGTATGTTTTTGAGACACCTCCCTTCCCTTTTCTTCCTATATATGCATCAATGTTAGAAAGAAAACTTTATGAGCCTTTACTGAAGAAGACCTTTGTCTATGTGTGTTCCTCTGAACTGTTGTGGGGCTTTGGAATTATCTCCTGAAGTATTTAATGTTTCCTCCCAGCTCCTACTGTCACTACAGATGTCCTGTGAGTTAGTCATGGCTACCATTGTAGTAATGCTTTATACCAACCATTCCCATCACCCCTACTCCATAGTTACCTTAATCCTTGCCAACGTGCAGGACTATGTAAATCCCATAGTCAACAATAGAAACAGTTCCATTCTGCATGTCTCTAACAGAGAGAATGAAATATGAACTGCTGTTTATTGAATCTTAAGGAGTTCTAATAAGTGTGGATGTAATTCCTGGTATCGTATTTCTTTGTTGGGTTAATGGCATGAGGGACAGGAGGACTTCCCCTATCAGCGGACTAAGGAAGAGGGATAAGGGAGGAAGAGAGGAGGGAGATATAAGAAGGAGATGAGGGAGAGGGCTACAACAGGGATAAAAAGTGAATAAATTGTAAATAATAATAATAATGATAATGATAGTAATTAAAAAAAGATTATAGAACACCCAGAACAGCTACATTTCATTAAATCATTAAAGATTTAAAAAAAATTCAAGTAGGTTCTCAGTTTTTTAGACATTAGGATGGTGAATTGATGTCTTAGTGAGTACTTTCTTGGTCTAAAAGTAAATAAAATTTTTAAGCCCTCACATGCATAATAAAAGATTAACGCATAAGAAAATGCCAATAATCCCAGGGATGGAAACTCAGAGCTAGGAAGGTCCTTAAGGTTCACTGACAAGTTATTAGAGTTGAATATGTGAGCTACAGGTTTAGTGATAGAAGCTGTCTCAAAAACAAAGATATACAATCATTGGAGTAGATATGGAACATAATCTAGTTCTTCACAGAAACACAAGAAACATGTGCACATACGTATAAGTAATATATATATACAAGATTAGTTTAGAACCTATCCTAAATATTTATTTTTGAATTAGTAGCTTCTGAACAATATCTGTTTTGAAATATAGTAGATTTCCAAAGAATTAGTTACTGTGCTTTCACATATAAATTTTATTCTGTAATAATTCACCGAGATAGAATTTTGTACATAGTTGTCTCTCTACCTACTTACCAACATATTATGCAAAGATTATGTTGTGTTTGTCAAATTCATAAGATTAAAACTCACTTAGGAAATAAACTTTTGAATGTGTCTGTCCACACGTTTCCAAATTAGGAAGGGAAGACCCATTCTCAAAGATGGTAGAACCTTCTAGCTAGTGGCCAAGATATAAGATAGTCTGAGAAACATATCTGCCTTCCTAATTTCTCTGCCTTTTTCTGAGCCAGTATGATGCATTTCAGCTACCGACACCAGGCTACAGCTTCTTTTGTCTAGTAGTGCCAATGTGGATTCCATACCAGGGATTCCTCAAGAACATTCAGGCTTTCAGAACCAGTTTTTGTGGTATGCAGGTTCCTGGACTGGTCACTTACTGGCCTCTCTGCCTGTTCAGTGAACAAATAACTGCTGTCTGAATAATTCTGGATTAAACAAGTCAATCAGATAAATCAAAATTATAATAAATCCATATATAACCATTCTATTTTCTGTTTCTGACCTGCCCTACTATACTATTTATTGACTGTTCTTTGTCTATGTTAAATGTTTCTTACCTTATATTTTACATGTTTTATTCACTTTATTATATTGTTGTTCTCAGTGTTTCAGTAGATTTTTTTTTTTTTTTTTAGATCATGAGAGGACAGCAGGTCCACAAGGAGAGCAACAGAACCAAAAAACACAGGGGCTTTCCTGAGACTCATACTCCAACCAAGTACCATGCATGGAGATAACCTAGAACCCCTGCACAGATGTAGCCCATGGCAGTTCAGTGTCCAAGTGGGCTCCATAGTAATGGGAACAGAGACTGCTTTTGACATGAACTCATTGGCCTCCTCTTTGATCACTAGATGTTTTAAATCCTCCTTTTCTTTTATATCTGATCCATGTCCTCATTTTTCCAGACAACCAGCATGCATACAAAAATATTTGAAATACAGAGGAGCCAGTCATTGAGTTCACGTCAGAAATAGTTCCTGTTCCCCTTACTAGGGAAACCCACTTGGATACTGAGCTACCATGGGCTACATCTGAGCAAAGATTCTAGGCTATATCTATACATAGTCCTTGGTTGGAGAAACAGTCTCATAGAAGACCCCCGTGCCCTGATATCTTTTGCTCCTTTACCTCCCCCTCCCCGAGGGAGGAACCGCCTTGCTAGGCCACAGAGGAGGACATGGCAGCTAGTCCTGTAGATACCTGATAAGCTAGGGTCAGATGGAAGGGGAGGAGGATCTCCCCTATCAGTGGACTTGGAAAAGGACAGGGAAGAGATGAGGGAGGATGGGATTGGGATGGATTGAGGGATGGGGCTACAGCTGGAATACAAAGTAAATAACCTGTGGTTAATATACAAAAAAAAAAAGAAATACACACAGAAGTACTAGCATAATTGCTTACTTCTGGCTGTTGTGGATTAATAACAGATTTAAAATATATCAAACAGACTAAAGTATGTCTAGCCATCTTTAAAAATAATGTACACTTTTGAAAAAACAAAACATTTGCTATCTATAAAATATTGTCAAGTGCAGATATAAATTGAAAATCAATAACACTACTACTTGAAGCCTTCTTTTGCAAAGTATTATTAAAAATGCAATTCTTGCTTTATGACATCAGAAATCAATACAGATTATATCAAAGAGTTCTACAAATCTCAAAAGGAATTAGACATTTCTTCTCTTCAGCTTGCTCATTTTCTTATCTCCTGGTATTTTTCTGTAGTCACCTACATTTTTCCTTATGTTGCACTGGAGAGAGAGAGAGGGAGTTAAGAGTTTTAATATACAGAAAATTTAGATAATTACATTTGTGTTGAATGCTGAATTGCATTCTATAATAACACACATGAGGAAGATTGAACATAAGGAAGAGTGCTTCAGACACATAAAACTATCAGGACTAACTCTACCTCAGAATTTTTTTCATTTTTATTTTATTATGCAATGCTTTCAATTCAGTTTAGCTTGATGAAAATGGTTCTCATCTTAGAAAATACAAATGTAAACTAACTCAACTCAAATGTAAAGGACTTACTTAATCATTTTATTTTTTACTAAAAAGTTGGGCACCTTTACACAGATATACATACAGGCAAAACATCAATGTATATATAAATAAATAAATATTAAAAAATAAATCCTGTTTAAAAAACAAAAAAAATTAAAATTAAAATAATGTCAAACAGAAGATGACTTGAATGGTTTTGAAAAGTTCCACTGTTTTCAATCAAAAGACAGAAATAGAAAAAAAAAATCACGAGTAATGGTGATGATTTTCATCACATATGCAAATATGTAACAGTTGAAAATTAGAGGTGGAGAATGAAGACATGTGGCCTAGAATTGGTTGTGATGAAGATTATCAAGTATTTCTAGGCTATATTCTTTACAGTAATCATCCTATAATAATGAGAGATACTAATTTCTAAGTTAATGATCTCCTAAATAGATTTATTTTTCCACAGTACTCTTAATCAACTCTCTAATCAAATGATACTTCTCAAATTATTGAATAGTATAAATTCAATATTTTAAAATAGGATCTCTATTATCTCTAAAATGGCTTTCTGGATACTTCACAGAAATAAAAGGCATTTGAAAATGTGTCAGTTTCCCAAAATTAGAGATCTCAAGATATATGTTAACTTGAATATACATATTTGGTCTGAAAGCCCAGGGTGAATAGTGGCTTATCATTGAGGATGTCCTACTTCAGAAGGGCAGAGAGTTGCTGCTAAATTTTCATGTGCAAGCCTTGCCTTTGCCAAACACATGGCATCTCCAGAACCAGATCAGGGGCAACTTTTACCCGTTTATAACTGCATTCAAACTAAATGGAGAAATTCTGTTTCTTCTCTTCCTTTTGATTATAATTAAAAATGTTTTAAACCCCTTAACTTCATATAGCCATTTTTTTCATCTTTCTTTGGAATTTTTTTTTGTATTTATGTGTTATTTATTTATTTATTTATTTATTTATTTATTTTTTGCATCTATCTCTCTGACTGATCTCTATTTGTGTGTGTACCATATATACATTTGTGCGTGTACCATATATACATTTGTGCCTGTATTATCCTGAATACAGGTCCCCTGGAGATGGAGTTACAAGCAGTTTTAGGCTGCTCAACATAAGTGCTGGGAACAAAACGTGAGTTGCAACAAGTTCTGTTTGCGATCTTGAATGCAGAGCCACCTCTGGACCCTTTGCCTTCCTTATGTTGTAATTTTAGTCTATGACTTTTTATTGAAGTTACTTTCTTGCCTGAAGATATTGGGGCCTATAGTCATGTTTCTTTTATTACAACTCCTGAGATATTCTAGCCACTCAACTTTTTATCCTTCAACAGAACAGAAAACACTGAAGTAAATTCCTATGTATAGATCTTTCTCTGCACACCATAGTGTGAAACTATGGTATTTACCCTTCTCTCTATATTCATTTAACATGAAGAAACTAAGAGTAAAGCTATCTAGTTGCTAGGTATTTGTAAATGTGAAGTTAAAATGGTACTTAGTGTGTATGTGAGGTATGGTGTGCATTGAGAGCTTGTGTGTGTGTGTGTGTGTGTGTGTGTGTGTGTGTGTGTGTGTGTGAATTTGTGCTTAACTTAGAGAGTCTGTGTGATTATGTTTTTATGTATGTGATGTGTGATGTAGGGAGAAAGAAGAAGCACATTGGTGCTTTTTTTTTTTTTTTTTTTTTGTCTATAAATCATAACACTGCTTCCTGAGATCTCAGTCCCTCGATAGCTCTAACTTTCAGGACAAGTTCTTTTCATCTATTCCTCCTTAAATTCTCCTAATAACCTAGAATAGGATATTTAAATATTTAAAAGGTTGAACTTATATAGTAGAAGCAAGACAAAAGAGAGGCAAGAAATTCTGAGTGTAATTGTCAAGTAGGACTTAATGATTCTATGATTTTACAAACATTGGAACCTTCATTCTCTTCATTGTAACTGTGCCTCCAGATACTGTAGCTAGCTATTCCTTCTCAGACCAGACCAGGTTTTCGCTATACTTTCCCACAAATACATTTTAAAAATATTAAGGTTTAGTTATTAGTAAATGAAGGAGCTCTATCAGGTAAAAATATCCAAGTGACATATGTCAACTTATAAAAGGTGTCCCATGAGTAATGATTACATATAACACACATGTATGTACATATATCTGTATATACATATGCTTTATATGACCTATAAATGTAACTTCATGGAAACAGTCATTTGATCACAGTAATTTAGAATATATTCCTAACGCTTTCAGTAAGTTTGTTCACAAAATTTTATCCATACATTTGTGTCTTTTCTTCCCCAGAATCAATCAGTATTTTTGTTTCTGTTTTATTGCTTTGATAATGGTATATCTAACTCAGAACTCTGTAAGACAAACAGAGCCCCAGACCAGTATTTTACAAAGCTTCTGAGATTGTTTTCTACACTTATTTTCAAGTGCTGCTGCTTTTTAAAATACTATGACAACTTTGTAAAGCGTATAAAACTTAATGAATCCTGTGTGGAGAACTTTACCATGATTGATTATGGGTATACATTGACTCTTAAAGAACCCCTGCACACATGTAGCCCATGGCAGTTTAGTGTCCAAGACGGTTACATAGTAATGGGAAGAGGGACTGCCTCTGACATTATCTGACTGGCCTGCTCTTTGATCACCTCCCCCTGAGGGGGGAGCAGCCTTACCAGGCCACAGAAGATGACAATGCAGCCACTCCTGATGTGATCTGATAGACTAAGATCAGAAGGAAGGAGAGGAGGACCTCCCCTATCAGTGGACTTGGGGAGGGGCATGTGTGAAGAAGAGGGAGGGGAGGGTGGGACTGGGAGTGGAGGAGGGAGGGGTTTATGGGGGGATACAAAGTGAATAAAGTGTAATTAATAAAATAAAATAAAATTTAAAAAAAGAAGTGAAAAAGTAATTTTTTCCCTACCCAACAACTCTCAATAATCACAGGCAAGCAAAGAAGAGTGTGCATGGTATATCTTTTTATATGTCCAGTCACTTAATTTTTTGCCAAGAAACCTTGTGGAAATCAGGGAAAAATTCTGCAAACAATGCACACACATTTTGTTTAAGTACACCAATAAGCCACTTAAAGAGGAGAAAGACATGTAAAATTAAATGACAAATTTATGTGCAAACATTTGCACACATTCAGCTTAGTTCATTTTAGAAAATAGATATATGTTACATATTCAGGTTTCTGATTTGTAATTTTCACTCAACCAAGCACTATGAATGTTTTAATAACTCACGTTAAAATCTCTGTCAATATCAATTTTACTGTGTTTATTAAAATATTTTAACCTAATTTCCTACTGCTAAACATATATGCTTTCCTCCTATTCTCATAACTAAACAATGAATATACTTTTATAACAATGTGCTAATAAATCCTAAGAATGAATGTGTAGAAAAAAGAAATTTATTTATGTATGTAAAGTTCTTTGTCATGATCACCAAACCATTTAATAAATACTTAAGCTTTTAAAGCTCAAAATTCATTTATCCAACGGTATGGATCAGAATCAGCTTTTGCACATTCTGGTCAAACTTTCAGCACTGAGTTACATACTAAATCTAAATAAAGTACATTTTAGTATGATTAATACTACATAGTTTCTGTCTTCACATTTTTTATATTGCTATACATGTTTACTGTAGGAAATCTACTGTTGGTACAAGTAATACAGTACCTATCTTGGAGTTCCATACAGCTTGCCAACAGGGACAAGATGGCTGAGAAAGCAAAGGGAAAATGGACAAATAGGAGAAACTGAAGATTTGTTTGCATGACTTGCTCTATAGCAACACCTTAGAATACTCTACTAGTTCCTTGTTTCACTGATGTGATGGAATAACTGACAAGAGCAGTTTACTGTGGGAACAGTTAATTCTGTTTCACAGTTTTGTTTTGTTTTTTTCATTTTATTTTATTTTATTTATTTTTTTTATTTTTAGTTACAATTTGTTAACTCTGTGTCCCAACTGTATCCCGCTCCCTCATTCCCTCCCCCTCCCCAACTCCCTCCCTGGTCTCCTCCCTGCCCCTTTCCAAGTCCACTGATAGGGGAGGACCTCCTCCCCTTTCATTTGACCCTGTTTTATCAGGTATCTTCAAGGCTTAAAGGGAGCTAATCCATCATGGCAGAGCGGATGCTGTGTGAAAAGCAGGCTCAGTTTGTTTTCTAGTTTTAATAAATCCAGAACCTCAACCCATGTAATGGTGCCAACAATTGCTAACGTGCTACACTTACTCTACTTCTGAAAATTTCCCACCTCAGTTGGTCTAATCTAGAGCTTATCCCACAGGCATCTGAGGGGGTTTATCTATTGGTGATTCTAGATCACGTCAAGTGGTCAGACAATATAGTCCATCTCACAGGATAACCAGTGCAAACCTCATGAAAGCAGTAGCTCATTCCCCAGAGAAAATAATGAGCTTTCCCTAAGAACACAAATACCTGTTTAAGTATTGCTTACAAATTGTCATGTTTTCACTCTTCAAACTGAGTTAGATGAGGATAAACCATAATCTACCAGTGCAAATTATATCTATTTAAATTGGGTCTTATCAGAACCTTCTCTAAGTCTCAATGTGTTTGCTCATTGTCTTTATACAATTTTAAAACAATGTTTTTAAACAATTCAAGTGGCAAATGGATATCTTTTTAGCTGTTTTATTTTTATTCCTAGACTAGATTTTTTTTGCATTTAGAATAACGTATTGATTTTTATCAATGATATTTGATGGTACTTATTTATTTGTATCTATTTCTTATTTTTCTTTTTATACAATAACAATTATATGTAGAGTCTAATTTGTATTCTGTCACTAAATTTAGCTTCTTTCCTTTTAATTTTTTATTTAACGTAATTTTGAAATGTACATATGTATATTACATAAATTGGAAATATATCTATAATCATCCTACCATCAGAAATTTATTTTTTCTTTTTTTTAACTAATTAAGTAATAAAGGGTCTACTTTATATTGAGTTCATGTTTCTAATGAATGAACATATTTAATTCCTCTATGAAATCCCGTTAAATTTTAAATCATTACAAATTATTTAACTTTATTTAGTAATTTGAATCTTTGTTTTTGAGTTATTTTTTGATATTTCAAAAATTTCAAGTAGTTAGGTTATATTTATATTATAATTTCGTGCTGCTTCTGTTTTTCAGAATTATTCTTTTTTAAATCCAAAATTGATTCTTAAATATTTTGTAATATGCTCCTTTTTTGTTTTGTTTTTACCAAAATATCAAGGAATACACAGGTCAAAATTATCCACTGGAAGAAGCTCCAGGTTTTGTGAAGGAAGGGTTCTATGCTACCACTGTCACATCCAGACAGCCTCTTGTTGAACAAAGGCTCGCAAAGTCATGTCCTTGGGGAGAATGTGATTTTAACTCCTAACTGGCAACTACTGGTATCTTTTCCTGGGCAAAAACCTACACGACTGTGCTATGCAGGGTCTCCTTCATGTTTATGGTATAAGTTAACCATGGTGCCCATGCCCTTTGTCTTGTTTTCATGAAAGGAAATTGATTGCCATTTCATGATTTCTGAATGAAACTGTGATTTCATACTTCTTGACTCTCTATTCTAAAAGTCTCCTGTCTTCATTCATCACCTTGGTAGACTTTGTTGACTTGTCTCATGCTGTAAATCAAACATTCACTTTTGTTATGTTAATCTCAAGCTACATGTGTTATGCCTTCTTATTTACATTTAAATGAACCAACTGAAGGAAGAAAGTATGTAAAAGAATCACTGGGGATTCTCATAATTTCTGTTCTGTTTTCACTGCATCACTACAACCATGATCATGCCTTTTATTTCTAACTGGTGTGCATGTAAACAGTGTTCCCTTGGAATAACCTCTTGTAAATGTCTCTCCCTGCTGAGGGGTTTGTGGTTGGGGTCACGATCTCCAATACTTCAAGAAACACAGGTGAGAACACAGAGAATGAATAATTCTTCTATAGTATGTGTAGGACACCTCTTGTTTCAAATTCTTACTGAGAGGTTTGTGGTTGGGGAATGATCTCCAGTTCTTTAACAAACATATGTGAGATCACAGAGAATAAAAAATTATTATACGGTATGTGTAGGACACTCTTATTTCCAATTTCTCTTCCTGGGATCCACATATAATAATTAATATACAATATGTCATAGACACTTTTTTAAATAATTAATTTATTTATTTTATTAACTACAATTTATTCAGTTTGTATCCCAGCTGTAGTCCCATCCCTCATCTCCCAAGTACCTCCTCCAGTCTGCTGATAGCGGTGGTCTTCCTCCCCTTCCATCTGACCCTAGCCTATCAGGTCTCATCAGGACTGGCTGCATTGTCTTCCTCTGTGGCCTGGTAAGGATACTCCCCAATCAGGGCAAGGTGATCAAAGAGCCAGCCACTGAGTACATGTCAGAGATACTTTATAAATCAATGTATTCATTGCTCTTTGAGGATATACTATGCATTACTATATTACAGAATGATATATTCAGGCATAGAATTTACGGGGCTTTTAGAAGTTGCTTCCAAAATTTAGTTAGAATGTTTCTGGAGTAAAATATGGTTTGACTGGTTAGCGATATGAAGCTCTACTTCTTCATTACTATAAAGCAGGACATTTTTTCTGATTCTGTGTTATAATGGATCATATACTTGGGACCATAAGACTTTGGGTAATATTACTGACTGAAGGGCTTTGGAAGAAAAAGGTAAACACTTATCCAGAAGCTGTTCCAGTGGTGCAGTGAAGCTAAACAACAGATCTTTCCAACTGTGAAGAAATCTCCTTAGATTCTGAAAAAGCATTTGACAAAATCCAACATCCATTCATGTTTAAAGTATTGGAGAGATCAGGGATACAAGGCACATATCTAAACATAGTAAAGGCGATATACAGCAAGCCTATAGCCAACATCAAACTGAACTGAGAGAAACTTAAAGCAATCCCACTGAAATCAGGGACAAGACAAGGCTGCCCACTTTCTCCATATCTCTTCAACATAGTTCTGGAAGTCCTTGCTAGAACAATAAGAGAGTTGAAGGAGATCAAGGGGATGCAAATTGGAAAGGAAGAAGTCAAATTATCACTATTTGCAGATGATATGATAGTATACTTGAGTGACCCCCAAAACTCTACCAGGGAACTCCTACAGCTGATAAACACCTTCAGCAAAGTGGCCGGACACAAAATTAACTCAAAAAAATCAGTAGCACTCCTGTATACAAAAGACAAAAGGGCTGAGAAAGAAATTAAGGAAACAACACCGTTCACAATACCCACAAATGAAAAAAGGTACCTCGAAGTAACCCTAACCAAGGAAGTCAAAGACTTGTATGAAAAAAATTTCAAGTCTCTGAAGAAAGAATTAGAAGATATGAGAAGATGGAAAGATCTCCCATGCTCATGGCTTGGCAGGATTAACATATTAAAAATGGCCATCTTAACAAAAGCAATCTACAGATTCAATGCAATTCCCATCAAATTACAAACACAATTCTTTACAGACCTGGAAAGAAAAATTCTCAACTTCATATGGAATAACAAGAAACCTAGAATTGCTAAAACAATCCTCTACAATAAAAGATCTTCTGGAGGTATCTCCATCCCTGAACTTAAGTTGTACTATAGAGCAACAGTTTTAAAAACTGCATGGTACTGGCATAGAAACAGAATGGTGGATCAATGGAACCGAACAGAGGACCCAGAAATAAACCCACACAATTATGGACACCTGATCTTTGACAAAGATGCCAAAACCATACAATGGAAAAAAGATAGCATCTTCAACAAATGGCACTGGTCCAACTGGATGTCTACATGTAGAAAAATGAAAATAGATCCATACATTTCTCCTGCATGAAACTGAAGTCCATGTGGATCAAAGACCTCAACATGAAACCAGACACATTGAATCGGTTAGAAAAAAATGTGGGGAATACCCTAGAACTCATTGGTACAGGAGAAAACTTCCTGAAGAGAACACCAACAGCACAGGCTCTAAGAGCGACAATCAATAAATGGGACCTCATGAAACTGAAAAGCTTCTATAAGCAAAGGACACCGTCATCAAAACAAAGCGACTGCCTACAGATTGGGAAAGAATCTTCACCAACCCTTTATCTGACAGAGGACTCATATCCAGTATACATAAAGAACTAAACAAGCTGAAAAGCAGCAAACCAAGTAATCCAATTAAAAAATGAGGAACAGAGATAAACAGAGAATTCTCAATAGAGCAATATGGAATGGCAGAGAAACACTTAAAGAAATGCTCAACCTCATTAGCCATTAGGGAAATGAAAATCAGAACAACACTGAGATTTCACCTTACACCCATCAGAATGGCCAAGATCAAAAACTCAAGTGACAACACATGCTGGAAAGGTTGTGGAGAAATATTCCACTGCTGGTGGGAATGTAAACTTGTACAACCACCCTGGAAATCAATCTGGTGCTTTTCAGACAACTAGGAATAGCGCTTCTTCAAGATCCAGCCATACCACTCCTAGGCATATATCCAAAAGAGGCTCAAGTACACAAAAAGGACATTTGCTCAATCATGTTTGTAGCAGCTTTATTTGTAATAGCCAGAAGCTGGAAACAACCCAGATGCCCCTCAACTGAAGAATGGATGCAGAAATTGTGGTCCATGTATGCAATGGAATATTACTCAGCAATGAAAAATAAGGAAATAATGAAATTTGCAGGTAAATGGCGGGACCTGGAAAGGATCATCCTGAGTGAGTTGTCCCAGAAGAAAAAAGACACACAGTATATACTCACTCATATAGACATACAACATAGGTCAAAGCCACTAAAATCTATGCATCTAAAGAAACCAAGGAAGAGAGAGGACCCTAACTAAAATGTTCAATCCCTACCTGAAAGGCAAAGAGAATGGACATCAGAAGAAGAAGAAAACAGGAAACAACCTAGAAACCTGCTACAGAGGGCCTCTGAAAGCCAGAAGAAAAAAACAGGAAACAAACTAGGAACCTACCACAGGGGGCCTCTGAAAGCCTCTGCCTTGCAGACTATCAAAGCAGATGCTGAGCCTGATGGCCAACTGTCCGGCAGAGTGAATGGAATTTTATGTAAGAAGTGGGAAATAGTAAGAGCTGGAGAGGACAGGAACTCCACAAGGAGAGCAACAGAACAAGAAAATTTGAACACAGGGAACTTCCCAGAGACTCATACTCCAACCAATGACTATTCATGGAGATAACCTAGAACCCCTGCACAGGTGAAGCCCATGTCAGTTCAGTGTCCAAGTGGCTTACCTAGTAATGGGAAGAGGGACTGCCTCTGACATAATCTGATTGGCCTGCTATTTGATCACCTCCCCCCTGAGGGGGGAGCAGCCCTACCAGACCACAGAAGAGGACAACACAGCCTCTTTTGAGGAGAACTGATAGACTAAGATCAGAAAGGAGAGGAGAACCTCCCCTATCAGTGGACTTGGGGAGGAGCATGCATGTAGAAATGGGAGGGAGGGTGTTATAGGGAGGGGAGGAAGGAGGGGCTTATGGGGTCATACAAAATGAATAAAGTGTAATCAATAAAAAATTTTAAAAAGTTAAAAAAAAAAGAAATCAAGTCATCCACTTACCATCAAGCGGCCACTGGTGTTCTTAAAAACTAGAACCTGAATCTCTGACACAATTATTTCTTTTCAACATATGAAGCTGTACTAAAATGGGGGTTAAGTGAAGCTCACACTGTTTTTCAACTTACACCCATGTACTGAAATAAGCAACCCACAAATTAGGTTGAGGACATCATTCTTCTTTCAGCTGTCTTCCTTCACAGCACAGCAGAGAACTTAGTATGAACTATGTAGATTGCATAGGAAGAACTGTAGGGAGCAATAGTAGCATCTCAGATATCTGCTCAGTTTATGCACATGTTATTGTTTGACTGAGAATTTAGCCTGAATTATATTTTATCAGTAACAATACAAGACATTAGGCCTCTGAAATTTTATACTCTTTGAAGCAATAAATCAGTTAGCTCATATTAGGCCTTTTTATAAACATTTTTACACATGTAGTTTCTTTTATCACACAATGAACATGATTGCTTTTTTTCAAGTCTGAAAGCCTCAATAACATACATCTTATTTCTGCCAGAGCTGAGTCTTAAAACAAAAACTAATATGATCGAGATCCAACTATACCATTCCTGGGCATATACCCAAAAGATGCTCCACCATTAAATAAGGACATTTACTCAACTATGTTCATAGCAGCTTTATTCATAATAGCCACAACGTGGAAACAACCCATATGTCCCTCAACCAAAGAATGGATACAGAAATTGTGGTACATTAATACGATGGAATATTACTCAACAATTAAAAACAACGAAACCATGAAATTTTCAGGCAAATAATGGGAACTGGAAAAGATCACACTGAGTGCTACACCTGCACTATTTCTGAAGTTTTCCCACCTCAGTTGGTCTAATCTAGAGCTTATCCCACAGTCATATGAAGGGGTTCACCTTTTGGTAACCCTAAAGCAGAAAGACACATATGGTATATACTCACGTTTATGTGGCTATTAGCCATATAATATGGGATCGCCATATTGATAGTCATAAAGAAGCTAAACAACAAGGAGGACCATAGGGAAGAGCCTGAAAACTCATTCAAAAGGCTAAACAGGATAGGCATGGGACATAGTAGAAGACAAGGAACAGGACAGGACCCTTACACAGAGGACTTGTGAAAGACTCTAATCACCAGGGTATTGAAGGAAGTACTGAGACTCATAGCCAAACTTTGGGCAGAATACAGGAAACCTTATGGAAGAGGAGATAGATAGAACTATGGAGGGGACAGGAACTGTACAAGGAGAACAACAGATTCAAAATTGGGCTCAGGGCAGCCTGCAGAGACCGATACTCCAAATATGGATCTTACATAGAGAGGAAGCACATAGGCTGCTCAGTTTACAAGTAGGTACCCTAGTAAGGAGATCACAGGCTCTCTCTGACATGAACTCAGTGGCTGGCTCTTTCGTCACCTCCCCCTGTGGGGAGCAGCCTTGCCAGGCCACAGAAGAAGATGATGCAACCAGCCCTGATGAGACCTGATAGGCTACCATCAGATAGAAGGGTAGGAGGTTCTCCTCTATCAGAGAAAGGGCATAGGAGGAGGAGAAGGATGGTAGGAGGGAGTAGGAGGAGTGAGGGAGGGGGCTACAATGGGGATACAAATTGAAAAATCATAATAAATAAATAAAATATTTAAAAAGTTAAATAAGAGGTCTTTGATCCACTTGGACTTCAGTTTTGTGCAGGGTGATAAGTATGGATCTATTTGCATTTTTATACATGTAGCTATCCAGTTAGACCAGCACCATTTATTGAAGATGCTCTCTTTTTTCCATTGTATGGTTTTGGCATCTTTTTCAAAGATCAGGTATCCATAAATGTGTGGGTTTATTTCTGGGTCTTCTGTTTGGTTCCATTGACACACCATTCTGTTTCTTGCCAGTACCATGCAGTTTTTATTACTGTTGCTATACAGTACACCTTAAGATCAGGAATGGTGATAGCTCTAGAAGATCTTTTATTGTCAAGAATTGTTTTAGCAATTCTGGGTTTCTTGTTATTCCATATGAACTTGAGAATTTTTCTTTCAAGGTCTGTAAAGAATTATGTTGGTAATTTGATGGGAATTGCATTGAATCTGTAGATTGTTTTTGGTAAGATGGCCATTTTTACTATGTTAATCCTGCCAAGCCATGAGCATGGGAGATCTTTCCATCTCCTGATATCTTCTTCTAATTCTTTCTTCAGAGACTTGAAATTTTTTTCATACAAGTCTTTGACTTGCTTGGTTAGGGTTACTCCAAGGAACTTTATGTCATTTGTGGGTACTGTGAACGGTGTTGTTTCCTTAATTTCTTTCTCAGCCCTTATGGCTTTTGTATACAGGAAGGCTACTGATTTTTTTGAGTTAATTTTTTATCTGGCCACTTTGCTGAAGGTATTTATCAGATGTAGGAGTTCCTTGGTAGAATTTTGGGGGTCACTCAGGTATACTATCATATCATCCACAAATATTGATAATTTGACTTGTTTCTTTCCAATATGTATCTCTTTGATCTCCTTCAACTGTTTTATTGCTTTAGCAAGGACTTCCAAAACTATATTTAAGAGATATGTAGGCCTCAACATAAAACCAGACACATTAAATAAGTTAGAAAAAAAAGTGGGGAAGACCATAGAACTCAATGGTACAGGAGACAACTTCCTGAACAGAACAGCACAGGCTCTAAGATCAACAATCAATAAATGGTACCTCATGAAATTGAAAAGCTTCTGTAAATCAAAAGACACCGTCATCAAAACTAAACAACTGCCTACAGATTGGGAAAGAATCTTCACCAACCCTTTATCTGACAGAGGGCTGATATCCAGTATATATAAAGAACTAAAGAAGCTGAAAAGTAACCCATTTAAAAAGTGGGAACAGAGCTAAACAGAATTCTCAATAGAGGAATATCGAATGGCAGAGAAATACTTAAAGAAATGCTTAACCTCATTAGCCATCAGGGAAACACAAATAAAAACAACACTGAGATTTCACCTTACACCCATCAGAAAGGCCAAGATCAAAAACTCAAGTGACAACACATGCTGGAGAGGTTGTTGAAAAAGGGGAACCCTCTTCCACTTCTGGTTGGAATGTAAACTTGTACAACCACTCTGAAAATCAATCTGGGGCTTTTTCAGACAACTAGGAATAACGCTTCCTCAAGATCCAGCCATACCACTCCCAGGCATATACCCAAAAGAGGCTCAAGTACACAATAAGGATATTTGCTCATCCATGTTTGTAGCAGCTGAAGAATAGATACAGAAATTGTGGAACATCTACACAATGGAATATTACTCAGAAATGAAAAAAAAAAAGAAATCATGAAATTTGCAGGTAAATGGTGGGAACTGGAAAGGATTATCCTGAGTGAGCTGTCCCAGAAGCAGAAAGACATACAAAGTATATACTCACTCATATAGACATATAATATAGGATAAAACTACCAAAATCTGTACATCTAAAGAAACTAATCAAGAGGGAGGACCTTGACTAAAATGCTCAATCCCCATCTCAAAAGGCAAAGTGGATGGACAGCAGAAGAAGAAGAAAACAGGAAACAAGTTAGAAAACTGCCATAGAGGGGCTCTGAAAGGCTCTGCCCTGCAGACTCTCAAAGCAGATGCTGAGACTTATGGCCAACTGTTGGGCAGAGTGCATGGAATCTTATGAAAGAAGTGGGAAATAGTAAAATGTGGAGAGGACAGGAACACCACTGTGATAGCAATAGAACCAGCAAATTTGAACACAGGGGTCTTTCCAGAGACTCATACTCCAATCAAGTACCATGCATGGAGATAACCTAGAACCCCTGCACAGATGTAGCCCATGACAGTTCAGTGTCCAAGTGGTTTTCATAGTAATGGGAAGAGAAACTACCTCTGACATAATCTGATTGGCCTGCTCTTTAATCACCTCCCCCTGAGGGGGAATCAGCCTTACCAGGCCACAGAAGATGACAATGCAGCTACTCCTGGTGTGATCTGATAGACTAAGGTCAGAAGAAAGTAGAGGAGGACCTCCCTTATCATTGGACTTGGGGAGGAGCATGTGTGAAGAAGAGGGAGGGAAGATGGGATTAGGAGGGGAGGAGGAAGGGGTTTATGGGGGATACAAAGTGAATAAAATGTAATTAATAAAAGTTAAAACTTAAAAAAAGAAAATAGGAAACAACCTCGGAACCTGCTACAGAGGGCCTCTGAAAGCCAGAAGAAAACAGGAAACAAACTTGAAACCTGCCCCTGAGGGCCTCTGAAAGCTTCTGCAGTATAGACTGTCAAAGCAGATGCTGAGCCTGATGGCCAACTGATGGGCAGAGTGAATGGAATTTTATGTAAGAAGTGGGAAATAGTAAGAGCTGGAGGGGACGGGAACTCCACAAACAGAGCAACAGAACAAGATAATTTGAACACAGGGAACTTCCCAGAGACCCATACTCCAACCAAGGACTATTCGTGGAGATGACCTGGAACCCCTGCACAGGTGTAGCCCATGGCAGTTCAGTGTCCAAGTGGTTTACATAGTAATGGGAAGAGGGACTGCCTCTGACATAATCTGATTGGCCTGCTCGTTGATCACTTCCCCCTGAGGGGGGAACAGCTTTACCAGGCCACAGTAGAGGACAATGCAGCCACTTTTGATGAGAACTGATAGACTAAGATCAGAAAGAAGAGGAGAACCTCCCCTATCAGTGGACTTGGGGAGTGGCATGCATGCAGAAAGGGGAGGGAGGGTGGGATCGGCAGGGGAGGAGGGAGGGGCTTATGAGGGGATACAAAATGAATAAAGTGTAATTAATAAAAATTAAAAAAAAATTAAAAAAATTAAATTAAAAAAGAAACAGGCACAGTAATAGTGCAAGTCAGCCATTACAGAACTGATTCAATCGTTACTGTGCTTCCTAGTTTATGCCAACTTAACACAAGCTAGAGTTATCTGGAAGGAGGGAACCTCAAGTGAGAAAATGCCTCCATAAGATCTAGGTGGCATTTTCTGTTTTTATTAAATTATTATTTTTATATTTTATATTAATTTCAGCTTACTCAGTTTGTATCCTAGCTTTCGCTCCCTCTCTTATCCCCTCCCAATCCCACTCTTCCTCCCTCATCTCCTCCCATGCCCGTCTCCAAGTCTTCTAGTAGGGAAGGTTCTCCTCCCCTTCCATCTGACCCTAGATTATCAGGTCTCATGAGAACTAGCTGCATTGTCCTCTTCTGTGGCCTGAGAAGGCTGCTTCCCTGCTCAGGGGAGGTAATCAAAGTGCCAGCCACTGACTTCATGTCAGAGACAGTCCCTGTTCCCCTTACTAGGGTACCCACTTGGATACTGAGCTGCCACAGGCTGCTTCTGAGCAGAGATTCTAGGTTATATCCATGAATGGTTCTTGGTCGAAGTATCAGCCTCAGAAAAGACCCCTGTGCCCATATATTTTGGTTTTGTTGCTCTCCTTGTAGACCTCATGTCCTCTCCAGGACTTACTATCTCCCCCTTCTTTCATAAGATTCTCTGCCCGCTGTCCAAAGTTTTAGGATGAATATTGGAAGAAGGAGAAAACAGGAAACAGGACAGGAGCCTAGCACAGAGGGCCTCTGAAAGCTTCTACCCAACAGTGTATTAAAGCAGATGCTGAGACTCATAGGGCATTTCCTTGATTAGTGAATGATCTGTGAGGCCAAGCCCATTGTGGATGATGCCACTATGAGAAAGCAGTCCCAGATAGGAAGGATGGTTCACAGGTTAGGAGCACTGTCTGCCTTTCCAAAGGTCCTTAGTTCAATTCCTTGCAACCACATGCTGCCTCACAATCACTTATAATGAGATCTTGTGCCCTCTTCTCGAATGCAGGTTTTCATGCAGACAGAACATTGTATATAAAATAAATAATTCAGAAAGAAAGAAGGGAAGGAAGGAAGGAAGGAAGGAAGGAAGGAAGGAAGGAAGGAAGGA
>NW_026596073.1:41317406-41329835 GCF_907164565.1 Psammomys obesus | reverse complement strand
GGAAGGAAGGAAGGAAGGAAGGAAGGAAGGAAGGAAGGAAGGAAGGAAGGAAGGAAGGAAGGAAAACCAAGCAAAAGAAAGCAGGCAGGGAAAACCATGAAGATCAATGCAGTGACAGAACCCCTCCATGGACTGTGCAAAACCTCCTGCTTCCAGGTTCCTGTCCTGATTGAATTCCTGTTCTAACTTCCTTTGAGGAGGAACAGTGATATGGAAATGAAAGCTAACTAGACCCTTTCCTCCCCAACTTGTTTTGCTCATGGTGCATCAACACAGCAATAGTAATCCTACGAAAGACACTTAAAACACATTTGTCTCAAAATTCTTCAACTG
Organism: Psammomys obesus; assembly: GCF_907164565.1. Taxonomy (NCBI): domain Eukaryota; kingdom Metazoa; phylum Chordata; class Mammalia; order Rodentia; family Muridae; genus Psammomys; species Psammomys obesus. The sequence continues at coordinate 41,329,502 of NW_026596073.1, read as the reverse complement.
ATTCTCACATACTGAAGCCTCTATCTCATTACAAAGACCACCTTATATTTATCAGTATGATCGTGTTGGTTATCCATGATGATTCACTGGTGTGCTCAACGTGTCCAGGTCTTGTTTAACCAAGTCCCACGAGGTTCTGTCACAAAGTGTGAGAAATGCTGTTACTCGTTGTAAATACAAATTAACTTCCCCGATACTATAAATATTCTATTTACAAAATAAGTCAATCAGAAATAAATGGTAAGAAACAATTACAAACAGAATACATGTTCCCGTGTTCTCATCGAGGCACTGTGCAATAGAACCTGTCTAGATATGTGCACATTGTATCTTGGAAATGACTTGCTCTCTAAGAAGTTCTTCTCCTTTTTTCAGCTTCAAGCTCCTTTGTCATTGCACAGATTTGCCGTCCTAGTTCTGTAGCATAAACTTTCATGATTAGGTTTTTTTATTGCTTCAAGAGCTCACCATGATGAGAAAAGAATGAAAATATAAGTTCTTAGCCTGTGAGGATAGGTCAGGTGATGAGGTTCCTAGCATGCACAATAATGACATCACTAGCACCTTCAAATAAAGCAGAGGGAGATGCCCACTGCTGACTGGTGGTTTCAACATAAATGTTGAATACATACAACATACAAATACACAGCAAGAAACATACACTCATTCACACAGAGACAGAGAGAGACAGAGACAAAGAAAGAGCAAACGAGAGAGAGAAATGTAAATACAATTCTAAATCATGTTTAAGCAAACTGGAAAGTCCTTTAGTCAACATTTCTCATTGGATCAGGATTACGAATCACTAGGATTAAAAAAAAATAGGACTGAAATTAATCTTAGTAATTGCTTAGGAAAGACTTTGGAAAGTGAGACTGGCAGATAGTAACATTAACCAGGAAATATGCTAGTAATATGATTTTCAAGAAAGCTGGCTCTCTTTTCAATAAAAACAGAGCTGACAAAAAGTAAATAAAGTCTAAAAAACAGAAAACTGAATGCCAATAAATAATAACTTTAAATTGATTCTTAAGGTTTTTGAGTTATGTTTGTTCTTTCTAAATTAACTTAATTAAAATATTTAAAATTCACTGATACTGCAGTGAAATAAAAAATATAATAGAAATGCCAATTAACAGAATTATTTACTGTTAAAAATGAAACAGCCTTTTTTATTATTTAAAAATACATGCATATTTACTCAGGATTAGGTGTTTGATATGTTTTAATGCAAATATCATTTCAAAAGTACCCATGAACAGTCTAAGATACAATTTGACACTTCAATTTTTCAGCAGATTTTCCAATGCTAGTATTTTCATCTCTCTGTCTTTTCCTTTTCCTTCTTGTTATTGTTCTTCTTTTCCTTCTTTGTTTACATATTTTTCTGCTTCTCTTCCTCTCCTTTTCTCCTTCCCTCTATTTGTCCTTCCCCCTCTTCCCTTCTCTTTTTTAACTCAGATGAATAAAATTCATTTCTCCAAAGATTAAGCAATATTCCAAAAATTTAATTTGATGCCATTAACTTATCAGTCTTTCCATGAGACTACTTATCAATAAAAAAAATGTTCAAATTGGAGTACCTCATCTTCCCAATGCCTTCATTCTGTCATATACAACTACATACATTTTAGAGACATAGCCCTATACAATGAAGTATTACTCTGCTTTTCTCTTGAAGTCATCCTCTAATGTAGACATTATACAGCAGTATTCCTGGGAGCTTGATATAGGAAGCCTTTGTACTATTCATATTTATATAGATAAGGGTTTTTATCTTTGTTTTGAAAAATTGCTCGTGTTAAATGTATGTATTTTTTACCTATGAGTTTTGTGTGCCACATATGTGGCTTGTATTTGTGTAGACCAGACATGGATGTTGGAAAGCCTTGAACTTGAGTTACAGCAGCTTAGAGAGGTCACCTCAGTGCTAAGAACTCAACCAGAATCCTCTGTAAAAGCAACAAGAGTTCTTAACGCCAGAGCCATCTGTCTAACTCTTTTCCTCCTCCTCCTTTTTCTTCCTCATTCTCTTCTCTCTTTCCACATACTATCCTTATTCTTCTTTGTTTTAGTCACCGACTGCCTCCATGTTGAATCCAATAGCTTGTTCAATCCTTCTTTATGTCTAGTAGGAGGGCACACACTGTTGTTATTATGGGAAAAAAAAATCGAATTGCTTGATATTACCAATGAAGTCTAAGGATCCATCCAGATGCTGTGGTAAAAACCTGCTAGCTCAGAAAGGTAGGGAAAGCCCTCAGATTATCTTCCTACTCAGCTAATATCCAAGAAGGAATAAAATCTTTCTACTCAGCTCAAGTCCCAGAAGAAAAAAACAAAAACAAACAAACAAACAACAACAACAACAAAAAAAAAAAACTAAAGACAAAAGCCCTTTCTCCATGTCTATCCTGTCTTAGTTACCCTTCTCCCAATATTCTTCCTTTTTGTTTAATCTTTCTCAGCTGATTTCTTGCTCCATCTCTTGACCTGGGGTCAACTTTATTTAAACTTCTTTATAGAAAGCTCTTGGATTTAAGGTTTGGCAGGGCTGAGCTACACAGCGACCTGTTTACAATGAATTGAAGTTCTTGGATGAATGGTTTGTGCTAAGACTAAATCACTCTACAACTAGAAATAGGTTTTTATGTTTCACAATCTTGAGGCTCACAATGGGATCAAATATACTGCAAGAACACAAGATTCTTGTAATCTTTATAAATTAAACATAAGGAAGCTTTGTGTTGAATTTTAAGTGAAATGCCCACTTGCCAATAAATGGAATGGTTGAATATAAAAATGCACGTGAAGGTAAATCTGGGTTACTGAAAAATTGCATAAGAGAATTAAATTTATTTATTTGAGCAGAAGAAGCCTTTATATAATTTGTAATGAGTAATGTCGAAAGATTGCTTGTGTAACTAGTGTTTTTGAGAGAGTAAAGATATTGAGATTAAATTTTTAGAATATTTGTATATATATTTCAGGAAGTGTACACTGTTTAATTCCATTAACAATATTTAGCAATGAACATAAAAGGAGAAACCATTCAAAGATTACAAGCTAAATGGGGTAAGGTTTTCTCTGTGTGCATATTTTGTAGTTACTCAAAAATTCAGGATTCACTTATAAAAATGAAAATTATTTTAGAGATGCTAATTTGCCCTTTATTACATTATAAATCTACACATATGGAAGAAACAAGTCCATAAATGACTACATCCCTGTCAGCTCATGTCCTTATCCCTCACACTGGTCTTGACTAACCTAAAAAAATGTAAATTATTGCTTAATGTAATTCACTTTGATTTTACCTTTGGATTTGGACATCTATTCATATACTTGATAACATTTTAGTTTTGCTTATTTGTTTTATATGTTATACAATTTAATCTTCTTTATATATTCATTGGTCGAGAACCCCTGCATATAATTTGTTGGCTTGCCTATTGACTGTCTTAAAGAAGTCTATGATTTATATTTTATGTCTGTCATTAAGGGAAACAGGTAAGCTAACAGAAGAGGATCACCACTACCACCTCCCCTCAAAATTCAATCCCCAGTCAATCCCAAGGGATGCAACACACCAGCTGCAGCCTGTTCTTCTCCCCTTCCACATCTCCTGCAGATCCTACAGACCTTCCCTCCTAACTTACCTCTGCCTACCTGTTGTGTTATCTCAGCCCCCAACTCTAGCAAGGCACTCCCTGATATCCTACAGCATACTATTGCCAGGGAAGCACATTGTTTCTCTGTAGATCTGTCCTGTTCCTGTTCTTCTCCAACCAATTACCCAGTCTCCTCAACCCTATAGCAGACTCTCTGAATAGATGTCTTTCCACTGCCTACCACCGTTCAAAGAAGGTAAAATCTATATCCCCTTCCTCCTATGAGCTCTTTCAGAAGCTTAGCTTATCTCCATTCTTAAGTGTCAGCTTCCAATACCCAGAAACATATTTTACTTAGAACTCTCACCCTCTACAACATTCAGGTAAAAAGAGAGTACTAGACAACAGAACCACCAAACACTCTGAAAATCTAGGGTGAAAGCAGAATTGAAGAACAAACATCCAATCAACCAAGACAAACCAGAAATTAGGCTTAGACCTAATTTTTATTCCAAACCCAGATGCCTAGATGCCAGTGTAGAGAGGGGATCAATTACATCTAGGACAGTATGTCTCTACCCTCTAAGAGTTGAGCAGTCCCTCAATACTCCAATGGAGCTGAATCACAGAAACAAAAAAAAAAGTTTACAATTAATTAACTACATAAAGATGAAAGAGTTTCTTTCATCAATGTCCTAAAGTGTTTGTGTTTTTTTTTTTTAATCATACAAGTCTTTTGCTTGTTGGTTAGTTACCACAAGATATTTGAATATTGTTGTTTCCTGATTTTCTCCTCAGTAAGTTTGTGATTTATATATAGAAGTGTTATTCATTTTTCTGTGTGAACTTTGTTTGCTGCTACTTCCTGAAGAGTTTACCAGCTGTATGAGTTTTCTGTTGGAATATTTTAGGTCACTTATATTTACCATATTAATTTTCAGATAAGGAATATTTGACTTGGTCTGGATATGGCTCAGTGGTTAAGAGCACTGGCTGCTCGTCCAGAGGTTCTGAGTTCAATTCCCAGCACCCACATGGCAACTCACTACTGTCTATAGCTATACTCCATGGGATCCCAAATGTTGTTTGGTGTGCAAAGCAAGTGTACATGGAGATAAAACATCTATATACTAAGTAAATAAATATTTTTTAAAAAGTATATTTGACTTCTTAATTTCCACCTTGTATAACCTGAATCTCCTTAGTTGTCTTATGCTCTAGCTGACTGTAAGTACTGTATGAAACAGGTCCATGGGACTGACCAAAGATGAGCAGATACAGCCAATGATACCTAATAGTTCACAAGTAACTAGATGATAGGCAGCAGATAGTGTGAGGAAATGCTGTGTGATGGCATGATTACCATCAATATAGGGAAAAAGCAGTCACTGGTAAAAATGCCTTCACTTGACTCAGTATGGGAGTTCATTTAATACACATGGTTTTTATTGCTAAAAACTTTAATTTTTAACATTTCAGACTATAGTTGATTGAAGCTAATTCAAAACAATGAACTTGGAAAACTAAAGTTGACAAAAGGAGGGAGATTTTAAATTATGTTTCATTTTTATTTTTTATACTGTACTAGGGAAATAATTTTGTCTTTCTGCAAAGGCCTAGACAAGTCAAATGACCTGCGTGAGACAATCCTACAGAATAATAAGGAAGAATAAAATGATGAAATTTGGAAGAGTACTTCAGGAGAACATGTTTTTGTTGTTGTTGTATTGGGTTAATTAATTAATTAATTAATTAATTTCATTTTTATATTCTGAAAAACAAAAATGAAAGCAGTCTACATCAGGTTTTCCAGCCACTGAGAAATATGGTTAATTCTGTGGAATTAAGGAATTAAGGAAATACAGTTAAGTTTAATGAAACATCTGTTGCTTACTTCTGACAATGAGTATTAATTATTGCACCTATGGTGATAGCTTGCCATGCTACTTATTGTCATACTTCATAGGAGTTTCTGGTGGGTACAACTATAGATTAGTTCCCTAACATGTCAATATGGCTTCTGTTTATGTTAAGTAGAAAATCGACTTGAAGATAGAGGTATTCAAGTCAGATCCATCTTCAGAATCACTTGAATCCTAAGAGATCCCTGTGTGAATTCTTTAGCAACAGGCGTTCACCCTCAACCCTGAGAGAAAACAAATTATTACATCAAACATCTATATTTGAGTGATAGTCATTTGAAACACCTTGACTTATAGTAGGAAAGATTTGTCTCAACAGGATTAAAATCATGTCTGGTACTGGAAATCTGGTCAGCTTCTGGAACTACTGAAGTCATGGACAGTAGACTTCACCACACTATTAAATCAGCACCCTTATTTATAGCATTCTAAGTAATATTCTTATGCCTACAAATAAATGGAGTCATTACCCCCCATCTAAAAGACCCTTCTTTACTGAAAATGGAGCCCATTGCAAAAAACCAATACAGGACACAATGAAAAGATCAGTGGATAATGGGAAACCCAGACATCTATACCTATGGCTTTAATGTATGCAGTTCAGGAAACATGACAGAAAGAGGTGTTTGAAGGACTGTAAGAGCCAGAAAACCTGAAAGTCTGTTTTGAAATTATCTTTAATAGAAAAAAATGCAAAACCACATGATGGAACTATCAATAGACATATTAACATTCAATAGCCAAAATTTTGTGTGATTTCACCTTTAGACAAAGAACTACAGGCAACTAATGAAAGTTTCAGGGAAATATTAGCTTCTTTAAGAAATGTCCTCCTCAGAGGGCTAATATCCTGTATATATAAAGAACTTAAGAAGTTAAACAGCAAAAAATCAAGTAATACAATTAAAAAATGGGGTACAGAGCTAAACAGAGAATTCTCAATAGAGGAATATCGAATGGCAGAGAACAATAAGAAATGTTCAACATCCTCAGTCATCAGGGAAGTGCAAATCAAAATGACCCTGAGATTTCACCTTATATCCATCAGAATGGCTAAGATGAATAACTCAAGTGACAACACATGTTGGAGAGGATGTGGAGAAAGGGGAACCCTCCTTCACTGCTGGTGGAATGTAAATTTGTACAACCACTTTGGAAATCAATCTGGGGTTTTCTCAGACAATTAGGAATAGCGCATCCTCAAAATCCAGGTATACCACTACTAGGCATATATCTAAAAGTCACTCAAGTCTACAATAAGGATATCTCCTCAACCATGTATGTAGCAGCTTTATTTGTAATATCCAGAAGCTGAAAACAGCCTAGATGCCCCTCAGTTGAGGAATGGATACAGAAATTGTGGAACACAATGGAATATTACTCAGCAATAAAAAACAAGGAAATGATGAAATTTGTAGGTAAATGGTGGGAACTGGAACAGATCATCCTGAGTGAGATATCCCAGAAGCAGAAAGACACACAGGGTATATACTCACTCATAAGTGGATATTAGATAAATAATATAGGATAAACATACTAAAATCTGTACACCTAAGAAAACTAATCAGGAAGGAGGACTCTGGCTAAGATGCTCAATCCCCATTCAGAAAGGCAAATGGGATGGACATTGGAGGAGGGAGAAAACAGGGAACAGGACAGGAGCGTACCACAAAGGTCCTCTGAAAAGCTTTACCCTGCAGGGTATTGAGGCAGATGCTGAGACTCATAGTCAAACTTTGGGTAGAGTAGGGAAATCTTATGAAAGAAATGGGAGATAATAAGACCTGGAGAGGACAGGGGCTCTACAAGGACAGCAATAGATCCAAAAAGTCTGGGCACAGGGGTCTTTTCTGAAACTGATACTCCAGCCAAGGACCACTCATGGAGGTGGCTTGGAACCCCTGCATGGAGGTAGCCTATGGCAGTTCAGTGTCCAAGTGGCCTCCATAGTGATGGAGATAGAGACTGTCTCTGACATGAACTTATTGGCCTGCTCTTTTTTCACCTCCCCCTGAGGGGGGAGCAGTCTTACCAGGTCACAGAAGAAGACAATGCAGCCACTCCTGGTGAACCCTGATAGACTAGGATCAGAGGGAAGGGGAGGAGGATCTCCCTTATCAGTCGACTGGGGGAGGGGTATGGGTGGAGTAGAGGAAGGATGGGTGTGGTTGGGAGGGGGAGAGGGAGGGCAGTACAGGAGGGATAAAAAGTGAATAAACTGTAATTAATAAAAATTAAAAAAAGAAATGTCTTCCTAATTGATAGTTCTAGAGTGTTCAACCTGTAAGCTATATACACAAATCAAGAAGATAGATTCAGTTGCTGGCATATTGGTTCATGCTTGTAATCCTAGCACTCAGGGAGGCAGAGGCAGGTGGATTGTTCTGAGTTTGAGGCAAGCACAGTTTACAAAGCAAGGACAGCCAAGGCTACACAAACAAATCCTGTCTCAAAAAGCCAAAAAAAGAAAAAAAATGGAGACTCAAGTTTATTCATACTTTTATACAAACATACACACCTAAACATACATATATAACAAGGTAACAAAGAGTCTGTCACTTTCAGATTATGAGGGGAGGACAGGGAGGACAAAGCAACATAATTCTAATTCAATGAAAATTTAAAATAATAGTAATAAAAGGATACATTGAGAGCATATGCTAATGAGAGTTCAGGATTGCCTAAGGCATTATTAATGTGGAAATTATAAGTTTCTTCACAGGAAATTTTCTCAAAGATTCCCACACCACAAAATCATACTACAAAACTTTTCTAGGAAGACAAATCATGAATAATGAATCTTCACATTGAGATAAAGGTTTCAGTTTGTAAAGAGAGATACAGCAAAAATATGGTATACATATATGTGTTTTTGTGTGTGCCCTATGGGTAAATTTGTATGATGTGTGAATGTGTATGGGTTGTATGTGTGTGCCTGTGTTTGAGTGTGTGCAGGTGTATGTGTCTGTAATACATGGATGTCATGAGCTTTCTTAGGTTAGAGGACAGCTTCAACTGTTGGTCTTTTCTCCCTTTGACTTAGCGTCTCTTTTGTTCACTCCTGAACAATGGATCCAGAATATCTAGCCCAGAAGCTTCTACTGATTTCTTTTCCTCTAACTCCCGTTCCAAGGTAGAAGCTTCTGGTTTGGAGATGATTGTGGTACAATGGCAAGTTTTTTGTTTGTTTGTTTGTTTGTTTTTATTACAACGTATACACATTCTATCCCAGCTGTAGCCCTCTCCCTCACCCTCTCCCAATCCCATCATTCCTCCCTATTGTCCTCCCATGCTCCCAGTCCACTGATAGAGGAGGTCCTCCTCCCCTTCCATCTGACCCTTACCTATCAGTTCTCATCATAACTGGCTGCATTGTCTTCCTCTGTGGGCTGGAAGAGCTTTACTCACCCCAGGGGGAGGTGATCAGAAAGCCAGCCACTGAGTTCATGTCAGAGACAATTCCTGCTTCCCATACTAGGGAGCTCACATGTAGGCTGAACTACCATGGACTACATCTGAGAAAGGGGTCTAGGTTATGTACATACATGGTCCTTGGTTGGAGTATCAGACTTTGCAAAGTCCCAAGGGGTCAGATATTTTGTTTCTGTTGCTCTCCTGTGGAGCTCCAGTCCTCTCCAGGTCTTTCTATCTCCCCTTTCTTTCATAAGATTCCCTGCACTCTGCCCAAAGTTTGGCTATGAGTCTCAGCATCTACTTTGATACCCAGTTGGGTAGAGTTTTTTAGAAGTGCTCTGTGGTAGGGTCCTGTCCTGTTCCTGTTTTATCCCACTCACAATGTCCATTCCATGTGCTTTCTGAATGAGGATTAAGCAACTTCCCGACGGCCCTCCTTCTTGTTTAGCTTCCTTAGGAGTATAGATTATAGAATGTATGACTATTAGCCATTTATATGTGAATATATTCCATGTGTGTCTTTCTGCTTCTGGGTTACCACACTCAGGAGGATCTTTTCTAGGTCCCAACATTTGCCCTCGATATCATGTTTTCCTTGTTTTTAATTGTTGAGTTAACACAATGGAGTACTACTCAGCTATTAAACACAGTGGCAAGTTTTATTGTAAGTTATGATGATCTGAACTCATGTCGATTACAAAGCTTGTATCTCAATTGCTTTAGAGTGTGAACCATCCTTTCAGGCCATTTTGCACATTCTTACAATTGGAATCTACTTCTAACGTCATCACCTGTGATGCTTAATTTTGATTGTTAGGTGTTTTATGTGGAATCATCTATGATACAGGATTCTAAGCACAACTCTTCTGGATTATTTAAATTACATTACCTTCTGTCCATGCTTCTGAGGAATTATCTGCATTAGGTAATCACGGTGAGAAAACTATAACAACAATAATTGGGCTATGAAATTACAAGCATGATTTCTGGGATGCATAAACAGGAGAAAGCTCAGTGAGTATGAGCCGTCATTGTCCTCTGCTTCTTAACTAGGTAAGCAAATTTCACTTGCTGTGACCTCCTGACATCAGATTTGTCCTATAATGATACCATGAGTGCACAAACACTGTACCAATTGTATTTCTAATATAAATAATATTCTAGAGCACCTTTTCACAGCAATAGGAAAATAACTTAAAAATAAAAGTGTTGCTCTAATGCCCAGGTTGAGTCAAGTTTTGTGGTATACCCCCTAAGTTGATTCTTTGCCATTTGGGTTCTTTTGTGGCTAGAATCTAAAAGAATTTGGCCAGCTAAATCCCCAGCTTTCATTTATTAAGGAGAACTTAATATGTCATTCTGATGGGAGTGTGGAATTGGATTAATAAATTGATTCCTGTGGACCTATCACATGAACACAGGTCCCTGAGTAACTAAGATGGAGGAGAAGACTGCCAAATGACATTTTCCAAAAACGTTTATTACAACAATAAAAGTGTTTAATATACAGCATAAGTTAAATAGAAGTGAAACATTGTAAATATAATAAAGTGAAATGAAAAAACATTAGGAATGTATTATAATAAGAGATAAAAGGAAGTGAGGGATGTAGGTAAATGAAATTGTGAGGATTCCATTATTCAGTTTAATAAGAAAAAGAAGGGTAGTAAGATAGCTTGGACATTCCAAAAGCTTCTTCGATTATCATCCTCCACCAGGTGATCAATTGTACTGGAAGAGAAAGTTGTTCCAACATTCACTGTCAAATAAAACTTAAAATATCATCTTGATTAAAAACATTCTCAGATGACAGATTCAGCTCAATTCAGATAAAATGAGTTTTTCAGTCTATTTCCACAAATACACAGAATATTTCTTATTTTTACAATATATCTGATTTTGAGAGGTGCTAATTGTTGATTGAGGTATGTTTTAGACTATTTATCATTCCTCACGTATTTGTTGTAGTGGATCCTGTGAATCCAATAGTTATATAATGCTAAGCATTTGATAAGATTTATCTCATGAGGAATCAAACCAACATTAATGTTTTTGCAGGAGGATTGCATAGTTTGTTGACATTGGCACACGGCCTTACCTTTCAGAATGTTTGAGGGATTTTTGAATTAATGCATTTTCTCTAATTGATATTTCCAAAAGTAATAATTTCTGTATCCAAGATATCCTACTTTGACTCAGGGAACAGGAGAAAGGAAGGTGAGAAACAAAGAAGGTAACATTATGGGATTCTTTCAGGGGCTAATTTAGAAGTACATCTGTCACACATACATGTATACATATCTGTGTAGATAAACATGTATGTGTGTATATGTGTTTAAGTGTATATGATAGTAGGTATGTTTTTACTAATATTTTCAATTACACTGTTGTTTAAAAAGACTTTCTCCATGCTCTAATATCTTAGTGTGTGCCAGTACTGCCGGCACACAGTTTTGTGAAATCAGGAGATGATGTCATCTGATTACTACTTAAACTTCCTGTTACCTGTAGGAACTTCCTCCTCAGAAGTAACATCTGTAAGCATTAATTCTTCAGAATTATCATCAGGAAAGTTTTTCTCATTTTCCTCATTGGTATCAGCCTCATCACAAGACTTATCAATAGCAGTTTGAAAACCAGAGAAATTCTTTATGTCCTCAACACTCCTTTGCATTTCTTTATAAAATGTAGTAGTATCATCTTCAAAGATCTTTGGAAAATTTTCAATGAGAATTCTCATAAGGGAAACCTGTAAGTCAACAACTCAGAAACAAGGTCTTGTCATTTAACATTGTTTACAAATTTGATATCAGAATCTTGAAATGACAAAAAATTAGTAGTTACTTCATACAGGTATGAACCCATTAAGTGACTATGAATAGTATGGGCATGTACTTAACATACAGTCCATAAAATATGGTAAAATAGAAAAGAAAAGTTTCAATATCCTCACAGCAATGACTGTTTCTGTTTAACTTTAATGTTTTTTCCGAGGGTGCTCCTAATTTTGTATTTGACCAGTCTTTTAAAATTTTTATTCATGTATTTATTTATGTATTAATTTATTTATTACAATTTATTCAAAATTTTCTCTACTGCAGCCTTCTTCTTCTTCTTCTTCTTCTTCTTCTTCTTCTTCTTCTTCTTCT
>NW_026596073.1:41309989-41317396 GCF_907164565.1 Psammomys obesus | reverse complement strand
CTTCTTCTTCTTCTTCTTCTTCTTCTTCTTCTTCTTCTTCTTCTTCTTCTTCTAGTACCACCCACCCTTTCTATTCTACCCTTATGCCCTTTCCCAAGTTCCCTTATAAGGGAGGACCTCTGCCCAGCTCAGCAGTTAAAACCTAGGCTCCCAACCAAAAACACTTGACAAAAAAAAGAAGAAATAATTTTCATAAATATCACACTTAGATGATTGTCTTATTTCATACACAAATAGTTCAGAATAGTTATCATTCTTTGTTTTCATATCTGACCACCTAAAGTAATATCTTTGAATAGAACTGTTTATGAAAGGAATATCAATAACAGTGGTTAAGAGTATAAAATCTATTTACTTGCTCCTTTTTCCCTGAATGTGAATTTTACTACAGGCTTGGATTTCAGGTTGCAAGCAGCTTGGTAGTTGAACAGAGCCAAGTATAGTCCTGGATGTGGCAGTCATTCCCTGTGCTGCACTACTCCATTGTGAGTCACAGCGCCATGACTCCTGTCCTGTGCCCTTGATTCCAGAAAACTACTAGTGAAATATACCCCTTGCTTTCTTCTTATTTCTTATCTTTATTTTTTAACCTATGATTTTATTAATTATTTGTGATTTTTCCATCACTTATGCCAAACCCGTTCATTTCCCAAACCTTCCATTTCTGTTCTCCACCCTTGTAAATACCACAAATAGAATAAAAAATACACACACACACACACACACACACACACACATATATATCACTAAATCATTCCATGTAAGCTGTGTTGTACTACTGTGAGTCACACAATATATCTTTTTACTCAAACAGCTTGACTTGCAAATGTTCACTGAAATGAGTCATTGCTCTAGGTCAAGGCCTATGGCTGTGTGCTACACCATCAATAATAGATCCTACCAGAGACTCCTCTCAGATATTCTCGATATCCTCCTGTTGGCCCTAGTCATGGATTTCTGGTAGCTTTCTGTGTACAGGACCAGCCTCTTCACATGGTCCAACAGATCATAGATGGAGAAGTTGGTGTGGGCCAGATCAAACTCTAGGATCTGGGTGGTAGTTTAGTCAGCTTGCCAACTCTCCTATAAACCATACCACCAAGGCCAGCTCTCCTGCCTTCCTTGGCAAGAAGGCATAACCACGCTTTCTTAAAATGTTTTTGTCCTTTGTGGCTATTGTGAAGGGTGTTGTTTCCCTAATTTCTTTCTCTGCCCTTTGTCCATTGTATACAGGAAGGCTACTGATTTTTTTTTGAGTTAATTTTGTATCCAGTCACTTTGCTGAAGGTGTTTATCAACTGTAGGAGTTCCCTGGTAGAGTTTTTGGGGTCACTCGGGTATACTATCATATCATCTTCAAATAGTGATAATTTGACTTCTTCCTTTCCCATCTGTATCCCCTTGATCTCCTTCAATTGTCTTATTGCTCTAGCTAGGAATTCAAGAACAATGTTGAAAAGATATAGAGAGAGTGGACAGCCTTGCCTTGTCCCTGATTTCAGTGGGAATGATTTAAGTTTCTCTTCATTGAGTTTGATGTTGGCTATAGGCTTGCTGTATATCGCCTTTACTATGTTCAGGTATGTGCCTTGTATCCCTGATCTCTCCAATACTTTAAACATGAATGGATGTTGGATTTTTTCAAATGCCTTTTCAGCGTCTAAGGAGATGATCATGTGGTTTTTCTCCTTCAGTTTGTTTATGTGGTGGATCACATTGATGGATTTCCATCAATTGAACCACACCTGCATGCCTGGGATGAAGCCTACTTGGTCATAGTGAATGATGTCTTTGGATATGTTCTTCGGTTTGCAAGTATTTTGTTGAGTATTTTTGCATAAATGTTCATGAGGAAGATTGGTCTGAAATTCTCTTTCTTTGTTGGGTCTTTGTGAGGTTTAGGTACCAAGGTGACTGTGGCTTCAAAGAATGAGTTTGGTAGTGTTTCTTCTGTTTCTATTTTGTGGAACAGTTTGAAGAGAAGTGGAGTTTAGCTCTTCTTTGAAGGTCTGGTAGATTTCAGTGCTGAAACAATCTGGCCCTGGGCTTTTTTTCATGGTAGACTTTTGATGACAGCTTCTATTTCCTTAGGGGATATAGGACTATTTAATTGGTTGACCTTGATTCAGCTTTGGCATGTAGAATCGGTCAAGAAAATTGTCCGTTTCATTTAGATTTTCAAATTTTGTGGCATATAGACTTTGGAAGTAAGACCTAATTATTGTTTGGATTTCTTAAGTGTCTGTGGTTATGTCCCCCTTTTCATTGCAAATTTTGTTGGTTTGGATTGTTTCTCTCTGCTTTTAGTTAGTTTGGCTAAGGGTTTGTCTATCTTGTTGATTTTCTCAAAGAACCAGCTCTTGGTTTCATTGATTCTTTGAATTGTTTTATTTGTTTCTAATTGATTGATTTCAGCCCTGACTTTGATTATTTCCAGCTGTCTAATCGTCTTTGGTGTGTCTGCTTCTTTTTTTTCTACTGCTCTTAAGTGAGCCATTAAATTGCTTGCAAGAGATGTTTTGAATTTCTTTTTGAAGGGGCTTAGTGCTATGAACTTTCCTCTTAACACTATTTTTATTGTGTCCCATAAGTTTGGGTATGTTGTTGTTCAGTGTCCATATGTGTGTAGGCCTTTTACTACTTTTGTCATTGAGGTACAGTTTTAGTCCATGGTGATCAGATATGATCCAAGGGATTATTTCAATCTTCTTGTATTTGTTTAGGCTTGCTTTGTGACCAAATATAGGGTCTATTTACATACCTTGGTGTGAACCTAACCAAGCAAGTCAAAGACTTGTATGAACAAAAATTTCAGTCTCTGAAGAAAAAACTACAAGAAGATATAAGAAGATGGAAAGATCTCCCATGCTCATGGGTTGGCAGGATTAACATATTAAAAATAGCCATCTTACCAAAAGCAATCTACAGATTCAATGCAATTCCCATCAAATTACCAACACAATTCTTTACAGACCTTGAAAGAAGAATTTTCACCTTCATATGGAACAACAAGAAACCCAGAATTGCTAAAACAATTCTCTACAGTAAAAGATCTTCAGGAGGTATCTCCATCCTTGATCTCAAGCTATACTATAGAGCAACAATACTAAAAACTGCATGGTAATAGCATAGAAACAGACTGGTGGATCAATGGAATCGAATAGAAGACCCTGACATAAGCCCACACAATTATGGACACCTGATTTTTGACAAAGATGCCAAATCCATTCAATGGAAAAAAGAGAGCATCTTCAACAAATGGTGCTGGTCTAACTGGAAGTCTACATGTAGAAAAATGCAAATAGATCCATACTTATCACCCTGCACAAAACTAAAGTCCAAGTGGATCAAAAACCTCAACATAAAACTAGACACACTAAACCACTTACAAGAAAAAGTGGGGAAGAGCCTTGAACTCATTGGCACAGGAGACAACTTCCTGAACAGAACACCAACAGCACAGGCTCTAAGAGCAACAATCAATAAATGGGACCTCATGAAACTGAAAAGCTTTTGTAAAGCAAAGGATACTGTCCTCAGAACAAAATGACAGTCTACAGTATTGGGAAAAGATCTTCACCAACCCTATAGCAGTCAGAGGGCTAGTGTCCAGTATATATAAAGAACTAAAGAAGTTAAACAGCAAAAAATCAAGTAATCCAATTAAAAAAATGGGGTACAGATCTAAACAAAGAATTCTATGCAGAGGAATATCGAACGACAGAGAAACACTTAAAGAAATGCTCAACCTCATTAGCCGCAAATCAAAACAACCCTAAGATTTCACCTTACACCCATCAGAATGGCTAAGATCAAAAACTGAAGAAACAACACATGCTGGAGAGGTTGTAGAGAAAGGGGAACCCTCCTCCACTGCTGATGGGAATGTAATCTTGTAGAACCACTCTAGAAAGCAATCTGGCGCTTCCTCAGACAACTAGGAATAGCGCTTCCTCAAGATCCAGCTATACCTCTCCTAGGCATATATCCAAAAGATTCTCAAGTACACAACAAGGATATTTGCTCAACCATGTTTATAGCAGCCTCATTTGTAATACCCACAAGCTGGAAACAGCCCAGATGCCCCTCAGCGGAGGAATGGATGCACAAATTGTGGTATATCTACACAATGGAATATTACTCAGCAATAAAAGCAAGGAAATCATGAAATTTTCAGGTAAATGGTGGGATCTGGAAAAGATCATCCTGAGTGAGTTATCCCAGAAGCAGAGGAGGGATGCACACGGTATATACTCACTCTTATAGACATATAATATAGGATAAACCTACTAAAATCTGTACACCTAAAGAAACTAATCAAGAGGGAAGACTCCTGCTAAAATGCTAAATTCTTATCCAGAAAGGCAAAGAGGCTGGACATCAGAAGAAGGAGAAAAGAGGGAACAAGTCAGGAGCCTGACACAGAGGACCTCTGAAAAGCTCTGCCTTGCAGACTATCAATGTAGATACTGAGACTTATGGGCAATCTTTGGGCAGAGTGCAGGGAATCTTAGAAAAGAAGTGGGAAACAGTAAGATCTGGAGAGGACAGGAACTCCATAAGGAGAGCAACAGAACCAAAAAATCTGAGCACAGGGGTCTTTTCTGAGACTGATATTCCAACCAAGGACTATGCATGGAGATAACCTAAGACCCCTGAACAGATGTAGCCCGTGGCAGTTCAGTATCCAAGTGGGTTCCATTGTGATAGGAACAGGGACTGTCTCTGACATGAACTGATTGGCCTGCTCTTTATTTACCATCCCCTGAGGGGGAAGCAGCATTACCAGGCCACAGAAGAGGACAAGGCAGACACTCCTGATGAGACCTAATTGACTAGGATCAGAAAGAAGAAAAAGATGTCCTCTCCTATCAGTGGACTTGAGGAGGGGCATGCATGCAGAGGGTAGAGAAAGGGAGGGATTGAGAGGGGAGCAGGGAAGGAACCACGGGGGGGGGGGATACAAAGTGAGTAAAGTGTAATTAATAAAGAAAAAAAATAAAATACAAAAATAATAAAATGTTTTTGTCTCTCATTTTGACACAAAACATAAGAAGGGTCTTATTAGTCTGCATCTGCACATTAGGATATTACATTTCTAAATTTTAATCATTTTAAAATTTACTCCTATTCCTACTGAACTTTGTGCTCTTTCTGCTTTCAAATATATCATGTCCAACTTAGTGACTATTTTCCTCAGGAGATGTATATGTGAATCAGTAAATCTGTAAGGCTGCTTTCCTGGGAATTATGCTTTAACAGGTAAGCCCCACTGTGAGGCAAATGGTATCCAGCTCTGGCATTACAGGAAATGTAGCATTCCTATCTTTCTCTCTGCCTGTCTCTCAGTCTGCTTTCTTCTTAACAAGTGAGTATAAATTTTCTTCTCAGGAAATTTCTCCCACCACATGAAGTATTCCTCTCAGGCTCGTAATGAAAAAATAAGATTAGCAATAATAAATTTCAGACAATCAGTAAAGCAGATTGAGTAAATTCCTTGATGAAAGAAGTTTAAGTTAAACTGATCTGTGAAATGATGGGTCAGAAGTTTTGTTCATTGGCAGCTATCACAGAAGACTCGGCATCTGTGATTTCACAAGCATCTGCAATTTCAGTTTTATGAGATACAATGTCATTTTTTTGCTTCCAATGCAAGCACTACACAACTTATATGCAGGCAACCTGAAACTTATTTCAAAATAAAAAATGAATTAACATTTCATTTCTGCTTTACAGAAATCAAAATAAATATATTTGTGATAGAATTATGGCTCACTGGTAAGTGTGTTGTTTGCTACTCCTGAGCATCAGTTTGGATTATCCGCACCTCATTGTAGCTCAGAGTAATATGTAACTCTAATTACTTGGAATTGAAAGCTTTATTTGTCATACAAGATATTAAGAAAAGGTGATACATGAAATCAGAATGTTAGCATAAACAATAACTTACTAAAATAAATGGTTTATTTTTATAAGTGCACTCCTACAGGTCTGTTGTAGAAATGAGAAGCTACTTAACATAGGAACTGCACTGGTTCTGATGTGCTCTATTCAAACAGGAAGTGTGACTGAAGACTAGTGCAGCTGGGATAAGTGCCAATCCCAGGGATGAGAAAACTTCATTGGAATATGTTTCCAATTCTATACATCAATGTTTATCCATGAACGTCCACAGTCCTGATTTTTAGTTTGTTGAGACTCATGATCTCTTTTTATCATCTTTTGTCTCTATGCTTCAAGTTAATTTGGATTTCAAAGCCACATAATAAAGGATGATTCACAACTTCTAACCACGTTAACAATGTCCGTTTCAAACGCCACTGAAATAGATCAAACCTCTTCCACCCCAAAAGAATGTAATCCTGAGATGTTCTTTAACAGCAATGACCTTTCCAACTCCTACATCACAATGAGGACTTTGTTCTCAGTGACAGAAACCAAGAGATCCACTTACCCTTTTAGAGAAATCTGTTTTGAACTTGGAGTAGTCAGGGGAATCCTTCCATAGAAGACTACCAGCTATGTGCAATGCTAAAATATAAGGATTCACAAAGCAAATGGAAGAATGACATATAATCTTGTACAGCACATGATAAAGTGCTTCAAAAGATTCAAATTTGGTCGTGGCATCTTCAAGAAAATGCTAAATATAGAAAAAGAAGAATTTTATGCTTGTTTGACTTATAGTAAAAGTTACTCAACAATCTCTAAATTCAACAAATTTTCAGGGCAAATGTTTGATAGACCAGCTGATGTTATAATCAAAATTCAAAATTTAAGTGGTATATATAGCTAAAATATTTCCTAGAATAGTTTCTGCCAATGAAGGTTCTTTATAGAATCAGGACATTAAAGAAAATTGTGTATTAATATCTGTGTACCACATGTGTGACTCATGCCTATGAGCCCAGAAAACGGTGTCAGATATCCTGGAATTAGAACCTAGGTTGTTGCAAGCCATCATGTGGGTTCTGAAAATGGAAATATCCAGTGGTACTCAGCATTGTGACATCTGTATAGCCACCATGAGGACACATTTAATTCATAATGTAATATAAACTCAGGTAACACCTCTGTTACCATTCTAGGATCTGATGAATAGGATGAGCAGAAAACACACTGAAGAAATAATGCATTATGAAAGATGATGCTTTAGATAAGGCAGACATGTGGGGTTCTGAACTGTAATGGAGCTGAAAGTTCCTCTGTTTCCTAAGAAATCGTTGTATAGAGTGTTGTATAGGAAAATGGATCTATGAAGTCAAAGTTGATCCTGATCTAGAATACTCTATATTGCTATAGTTGAGAAAGTTGAACTCAGTAATAGCTTTATGTACAAAGCAGTGGCATTTATTCAGTGTGTGAAATATCCGTAACTATTCCATGGTAATAAAATATGAACAGAAA
>NW_026596073.1:41285488-41309979 GCF_907164565.1 Psammomys obesus | reverse complement strand
TCAGGTCACCAGTTTCCATAGTTGAAGGAATCTGTCATCAGCAGTTTATCTCAGGGAAGGAAAGTACTCACACATATCTATAGGGATGCAAAATATGGAGGATGCTAAAAACATTACCTTGAAGACCGCTGCTATGACAACCACAGATTCTTCTTTCAAATTTACATTCTGTTGAGAGTCGATCTTTTCTTGTAGGTCCCAGTATGGTTTGGTCACTAATTTTCTGAAAAATTGGGTTTATCTAGTCCCTTTTCACCAGTGATTGATATCATGTCCTGTATGAGATAAGCACATGTTTCTATTATTATACATCCAAATGTCTGAAGAACAAATGTGTCTCTTAATGTGAACCAGAGCAATGGCAATCATTGTTCAGTAACTACTACTGGGAGGAATAAGAAGATTTTGTATTTTTTTCTTTTTTTTTAGTTCTGAATATATTTTATCTCCAATCCATTTTTTCCAGTTTTTAACATTCTGGTTTGTTGGAACCAGATCCTCCTTGGCATTGAGTCACAAATTGGATCCCTAAATAATTTTGGTGATGGTTCTCCCTTGCTTTTTTCTTTTCCTCTAGTAATATCCCTCCCAAGCATGCCATTCTCAGTTACTATTGGGATTTTTCTTCTTTAGAGACACAAACATCTCCTGTCAGTCCTGGGTTCTGTTTTAAATCTTAAAATCTGTCTTTTCAGGAAATATTTTGCTCTTCAGGAGAGTTCCTTTGATAGATACTTTCATTTCCTTTTCCTGAGACATTTTATTTTCAGCTATCAATTTGAAAAGATATTGTCCCAGTCAAGAACCCAATGATATTTTTCATTCCTCTTCCATGGTTTCACTATGCAAAAATAAAGGGCCATATACTGCTTTATTTACTATTTTTTTGCTATTTTTAAGGTTGGAATGATTATAAGTCATGGTTACCAAAAAAGTTTGTTGTAAAATACTCAAGGTATGTACAGTAATTGTCATGTGTCTGACATGATATCTTCTTTACATGCTGCCATACAGTTTTAAAATGCTTGTTGAACAGTAAATATAGTCATTGTCTATTGAAATTTAATATCTTATTTAAAATAGATTTAGCCATATTAGATGAATTTGAAACATATTTTTCTAGGATGAAAGGATTAATATGTAGCAATTCCATAATATACATCTAATTTCCTGATAAAGTAAAACAAAGCACTCTAGATATATTGACTTGTAATTCTGAATGATCCCAGAGGGAATGCTTTTACAGGAGACTCCAGAATAATATGGAGGTTAAAAGAAGCTGGAAGATTTGACAGTTGGGGACCCAACGGATATCCATAGAATCCTGTCCTCCAACTAGATGGTGGGTTGGTGCTGATATCAGGGGGAATCTTGGACATATTATACATGTGTTTTTCAATTTTATTTAATTACATGACTCAATTTTCCCTGGGATTTATTTCTTAGAGGCATTATTTTAAAAGGATCTCACCCTCATGGATAGGTTAACTAAACATTCATATGTTTGATAAAATATTAATTGAGAGCACAGGTTCCGCAGCAAGTATGTGGGACAGGACAGCTAGAGAGCCCAAAAATTAACTTACAAGTATAACAGCGGGCAGGTCGTCATCCTTACAAATACTTGTGAGAGACATTTCGATTAGGTGTCCCACAAATGGTTCTGTGGAGAGATAGAAATAACAGTGATGTCTTCTTCATTCGGCGCTGGTGGAATTATGTGCACAGTTTCATTGCTCTTATCAGATCCAGATGTAGCCATCATATTTATGAATGATGTTTTGTCAGATATCTCAGAATCTAAGAAAAAAGGGCAATCATTGTATACCCTAATTGAACTCACTTAAGAGTTGAATGCTCTTTTCATTTTATAGCATGCATACCTTCTGCCTCACCACAAATACACAGAAAATAATCAATATTGTAACATTCACAATAAAGAGATTGCATCACGAGGCACTCGATAGCTAGTTGCATATGGCTCATACTTACAGGTTTAATCAGTAAAGTCCACTTTTAATTTTGAAAGCAATGCGTAAAGGTATTAGAATAAAGAGGTGATGTTGTGGAGATCCTGGTGGCCAAGGAAGTTTTGGAGGACGCATGAGCCACATGGGAGTCTGTGGAGTAAACAGAGGAAACTTCACCCTGAAATGGACTGCGGGGCTCAAGAGGGAAGCTGCTTCGGAGAGGATTAGTCCAGTCCCGAGCTGGAGCATGGCAGTAGCCCAGTATGGGTTCTGTAAACCAGAACTTTGCTGGGGAATAGAATGCAATCAGTGAAAGACCCCTAAGACCAAGGACTTCCTTCTGCCACCCTTCCCACCTCCAGATGGTGAGTATGGACCTGATGGCATCCTGGGAAGAAGAGGAGGACTTGTGGACCCTGGTGGATCTGGAGGAGTGCTCAGATGTGGAGAAAGAGGTGTCTCCTGAACTTGCCCGTCCTTGGATCGAGGTGGCTTTGGTGGAGGAAGATGCTGTGATCGTGGGGGATATCCTGAACCTTCCATGGGAAGAAGAACCGGCCGACATAAAGGACCTGTTGACCCTGATGGACCTAGAGGAATGTTAAGATGTGGAGAAAGAGGTGACTCCTGAGATTGCCCTTTCTTGTACCGATGTGGCTTTGGTGGAGGAAGACGCTTTAATCCTGGGTGATATCCTGGACCTTCCATGTGAGAAAGAAAAGTCAGATATTGATGATTTGGGATAAGGGATAAAGGACAGCACCATCAGGAATGCAGAGACCCACCCTAAAAGATATCTGCAGAGCTTAACTGATGGTAAGGTTTATTTTTAAACCGGAAATGTTTTTAATGCCCATTTATAATGTTGGCAGCACTATTTTGATTATTCCTTGTCTCTACTTTAGTATTGTCACCATTTGTGAAGAAACATTCAAACAAGTGGTGAAAAAAATAACAACAATAGAACTTCTATTCTTGCCTATACCTCTCATTGTCAATAGGAGCTGATGGACTTCTGGGCACAGTGTCAGGACTTCTGGGTACAGTGTCACTATCTGTGGGGCATGTCATCCCACTGCGAGAAAAGTTGTCTGGTTGTTCTATAACTTTTCTGCCACTGACATCAGTTATTTTTTGCAGTAAATCTGAAGTTTTCTTTCCATGTGAATTAAACAATGATGTTTCATAGAAAACCACATCCTCTCCAAATATTTGTGGGGAGTT
The DNA here is from genome assembly GCF_907164565.1 of Psammomys obesus. NCBI lineage: Eukaryota > Metazoa > Chordata > Mammalia > Rodentia > Muridae > Psammomys > Psammomys obesus. The sequence continues at coordinate 41,306,785 of NW_026596073.1, read as the reverse complement.
TTAAAAAAGAAAATTTACCAAAGTAATCTGTGACAGAAACAGAGCAAAATCAAAAGGTCTTGAAATTACATTTGATATATGAGTCTTAGAGGCTAAAAATAAGCATTGCCAGGCCACAAAAGAAGACAATACAGCCACTCCTGATGAGACATAATTGACTAGGATCAGAAGGAAGGAAAGGAAGACCAACCCTATCAGTGGACTTGGGGAGGGCATGCATGCAGAGGGTGAAGGAACTGAGGGATTGAGATGGGAGGAGAAAGGAAATCACAGGGGGGATACAAAGTGAAGAAAGTGTAATTAATAATAAAAATAGGATAGGATATTTTAAAGCCTCATTGGCAAATGACAGAATCATTGAGTTCCAACAGCCACTTTCAGTCTAATTACTTAAAATGCACCAATGATTCTTCCTCCCCAGAGGAACATAATTCAAGAGTAGATTTATTTAAAAACAAAACAAAACAAAACAGACTTTCAGGATAATCCTCTGTTCCCTTGTCTTTGTAAAGAAATGTGAACCCTACACCTAAATATATGTATCATTACCTTTCTGGCAATATCGTCTCCAAATCCTGAACCCGGTCTCCAGAGCAAAATAGGGGCTAGGCATGCAGCTAGATGATCACTGCACATCATTTTCTGTCCCGAATTTTTATGAATTTTGTGCAGTATTCTGAACAGCTGTATGATGAGAAGGGTGTTCACGGATGGAAGTTTTTCTAGAAAACTGAACCCAAGGACAAATTTTTTCAAATAGTAAACTTTACTTATTGATTTGTAAAAATAAAGAATGGGCACAGAGTAATTGGATCTTATTAATGGTTTTATGAGAATAAAATTAAAGCAGGAATATTCTTGGAATATTTTTCCAAATTTAGATGTCTACATGTAGAAAAATGCAAATGGATCCGTATTTATCAACCTGCACAAAACTAAAGTCCAAGTGAATACAAGACTTCAATGTAAAACAAGACACACTAAACCTGCTAGTAGAAAAAGTGGGGAAGAGCCTTGAACTCATTGACACAGAAGGCAACTTTGTGAATAGAACACCAACAGCACAGGCTCTAAGAGTAACAATCAATAAATAGGGCCTCATGAAATGGAAAAGCTCCTGTAAAGCAAAGGGCACTGTCATCAGACAAAATGACAGCCTACAGACTGGGACATGATATTCCCCAACCCTATACCTGACAGAGGGCTAATATCCAGGATATATAAAGAACTCAAGAAGGTAAAAGGTAACAAATTAAGTAATCCAATTAAAAAAGGGGGTAAAGTGCTAAACAGGGAATTCTCAATAGAGGAATATTGGATGGCAGAGAAACACATAAATAAATGCTCAATATCTTTAGTCATCAGGAAATGGAAATCAAAAGGACCCTGAGATTTCACCTTATACCCATCATGATGGCTAAGAATAAAATCTCAAGTGACAACACATGCTGTAGAGGATGTGGATAAGGGACAAACTCTCTTCCATTGCTGGTGGGAATGTAAACTTGTACAAACACTTTGGAAATCAATCTGGTACTTTCTTAGAATATTAGGAATAGTGCCAGCTCAAGATCCAGCTATACCAATCCTAGACATATATCCAAAATATGCTCAAGTATACAGCAAGGACATTGGCTCAACCATGTTTGTAGAAGGTTTATTCATAATAGCCAGAAACAGGAAATAACCTAGATGTCCCTCAATTGAAGCATGGATGCATAAATTGTGGTACATTTACACAATGGAATACTACTCAGCAAATAAACATAAGGAAATCATGAAATTTTCAGGCAAATGGTGGGAACTAGAAAAGATCATCCCGAGTGAGGTATCCCAGAAGATTAAAGATACACATGGTATATACTCACATATAAGAGGATATTAGATGTATAATATAGGATACACATCTCTGTATTCCCTAAGAAGCTAAGCAAGAATTAGGACCCTGGGTAAGATGCTCAGTTGTCATTCAGAAAGTCCAGTGGGATAGACATTGGAAGATGGTGAAAACAAGGAACAAGGCAGGAGCCTACCACAGAGAGCCTCTGAAACTCTGCATAGCAGGGTATCAAAGCAGATACTGAGACTCTTAACCAGACTTTGGGCAGAGTGTTGAGAATCTGATGAAAAAAGGGGAAGATAAAGGACCTGGATGGGACTGGACCTCTGTAAGGAGAGCAACAGAAGCAAAAAAAGCTGGGCACAAGGCTCTTTTTCTAAGGTTGATATTCCAACCAAGGTCCATTCAAGGAGATAAACTTCAACTCTTGCACAGATGTTTCCCATGGCAGCTCAGTCTCCAAATGGGCTTCCTAGTAAGGGGAACAGGGGCTGTCTCTGACATGAACATGGCTTGCTCTTTGAAAACCTTCCCATGAAGTGGGGCAGTCTTACTGGGCCACAGAAGAAAACAATGCAGACAGTCCTGATGAAACCTGATAGGCTATCAAGGAGAAAGGTAGGAGGACCTCCCCAATCAGTGGCCTGGGGAAGGGGCATGGGAGAAGGAGAGGAAGTGAGTGCAGGATATGGAGGGGAGTATGGAGGGGTTTACACCTGGGATACAGAGTGAATAAATTGCAATACATAAATAAAGCAAACTAAAACTTCTGTCTTCCATTAACAACAGGGAAAAAGCATCCTGCCTGGGACACAATTTTATCCAAGAATATCTTTGAACCCAGACAACCTTTAGAAAGATATTGCTGTTCACTTTTGCTTCCTCTCTTGGAATGTGTGACAGTGCAGTGTGGCTCCATACATAGGTTTAAGCATGGACTTTGAAAACACCACCTCAGATTATGAATCTGTCTCCCTACTTACAGCCATGCTCTCAAGTGTTATTCCTTCTGCAAATTAAGATTTTGCAAACGAACAATGAAACAGACAGATTTACTTGCTGTAAGAATCAGGAGATCATGAGCATGGGACACTGTGACTCACCATATGACTCTTCTTAAAATTTCTTTCTGGTGTGTGAACAATTGGCAAATTTATTGTCAGTAATTAATTTTACTAAGCAATTCTCTGATATATACTCTAATGTGTCTAAGCAAACATTATGTCTATTTTTGTCTATGTTGTTTAAGAAATTAGAGCAAGGCATTACCTCTTTACAGCAGCGAATCGCTCTTCTTCTTTGAGGTGGTCAAGCACACTAAGCCACTCCTCGTAGAGTCCAGCTGTCATCAGACTATTCTCAAGGTTTTGTAAGAACTCCTGATATACATAGAAATAAAATATTTTGTGGAAAAATATAAATCAAAGAAATTACACAAACTATTTTAAAGTATAAATTAAATTAGGTCAAAACTTTTGTCATAGCTCTCAACCTGTGCCTAAGGTAGAAACTTCATTTTCATGAAGGTCTGCTGAGTTTGACCCATCAAAACTAGAAACACAAAAGCAGATTTTTCAGTAGTGCTGCCACTGCAGAGAGATTTCCCCTTGGCTCAAAGGGCCTATATTGGACAACTGAGCCAACTACCACACACTGAAGGGACCAATACTCAGCTTAACTCCTTTATCTAAATGACAGAAACAGACATAATACCATAAGTTCTACAGGTCAAGGTTACTGCTTCTAACATTAGTCGTTCTGGATCAAGAGATCTAACTTCATGTGCCCATGTGCTCATAAGCAAAGGCTGAGTGAGCCTGGACTTACTCTGTTTTACTTCATACTTTGAGAGGAAATGGTTCTAGTGACATCCTGTAAGTGGTGGAGGAAATGGAATGTGTATCTTTTTGTAATGACTGTAAATAAAAATCAGAAACCTGGGAATGTGACACTTTGCGATTCATAGTGGAATGAGTATGTGAACTCAGAGCTCAGGACAGAAAAAAAACAATTTCAAGTTAGAGCTCAACCCTGGAGATACAGCGACAATCTGGATAATTCATTGTTAGGGAAAACTCAGTGGAAACTTCCTACTGAGTCATTCAAAAACTGGGAGAAGATTTCAAATCACCTTGATAATTTCCAACCACATGCCTCTTGTACAGTTCTCACAGATTTAACTTTCAGGAAAAGCACCAAGCTATTCTTATGATTTCACTTCAGTAATTTCTAGAGTATTCCAACATTTTTAGAGCTGACCCAAGTACCAGGCATGGTTTGCAGTATTTGGCATAGACCAGTGAAGAAACTGTCTCAGTCACCTTCTCCTTATAGCATAAATATATATTAGATAGACCAAACCTTCTTTGGCAATATGCATTGTTCAACATGACTAATTCTATGTGGTGCTGACACTCTATTTATTCGTAGGGTAGGGTAATTTTTGAAAATATGACAAGGTATTATGAGGAAAAATTTAGAAAGTGTAATTTGTTAATATATGCTGTTCCTATATAATCAAATCCATCAATATGTTCCTCATATAGGCAATACCTGAGTCCTTTATATACTTATAGTATAGGTGTATATTATATGTATATAATCTGCTGTAAGGTATTTCTGAAATACTGCCATTTATCATGTAACCATATCATAATGGGGATCATGGAACTACTGAGTAGTAGAAATGGTTACTTTCAGAAACATATGAATTTAGATAGATGGCTCAGCAGTTAAGAGCACTGGCTGCTCTTCTAGAGAACCCATGTTCAATTCCCAAAACGCACATGGCAACTCCTAATGGTGACTCCTGTTCCAGGGATCTGACCCCTTCCCATATGTAGGCAAATGTTAATGGACACAAAATATTAAAAAAAAAACAATTAAATATTAACATATTTAAGACCCCCCTAACAAACATCAATATGTATTATTCCTCTATTTTGTAATATTTTCTCTTCATGGAAATGACCTAGGAACCTGCCACAGAGGGCCTCTGAAAGCCTCTGCCCTGCAGACTATCAAAGCAGATGCTGAGTCTGATGGCCAACTGTCAGGCAGAGTGAATGGAATTTTAGGTAAGAAGTGGGGAATAGCAAGAGCTGGAGAGGACAGGAACTCCACAAGGAGAGCAACAGAATAAGAAGATTTGAACACAGGAAACTTCCCAGAGACTCATACTCCAACCAAGGACTATTCATGGAGATAACCTAGAACCCCTGCACAGATGTAGCCCATGGCAGTTCAGTGTCCAAGTGGGTTATATAATAATGGGAAGGGGGACTGCCTCTGACATAATCTGATTGGCCTGCTCTTTGATCACCTCACTCTGAGAGGGGTAGCAGCCTTACCAGGCCACAGAAGATGACAATGCAGCCACTTCTGATGAGAACTGATAGACTAAGATCAGAAAGAAGGAGAGGAGGACCTCCCCTATCAGTGGACTTGGGGAGGCGTATGTGTGAAGAAGGGGGAGGGAGGGTGGGATCGGGAGGGGAAAAGGGAGGGGCTTATGGGGGATAAAAATGAATAAAGTGTAATTAATAAAAGTTAAATAAAAAATTTTTAAAAAGGAAAAAATATATATTTATACAATTCATTTGTATTATTCCATAACAGTTTTTTGCATGCATCAATTTAACTTTCAGAAATCAGTATTCAAATTGCTCTTTGTCAATGAGATTAGAAAGCAGACCTATCCAAAATGACTACATGCAGAAAATGTTTCTTGTGTGACATAACAAATAATTAAATTGAATTAATAGTGCACAACATTGAAGGGCACACAAATCAAATCATCTTTTCAGACAAACACCAACGTAAAAGTGTTTAAAGATGGGAAGAGTTACGGCCAGTCAGTGAACAGAGCTTTTTGTAAGCCTTCCAGTTTGTTTTGATTATAGAATAATTGAAAGAATAATTCTTGCTTATTGTTTAAAAATCTATGTTTTCTAAATGTGGTTAGGCACAGGTTTAATTGAGGAGAAAGGAGAAACATAAATACAGAAGGAAAGAAAGTGAGCAGTGAAAGTCATTCAGGTCGTTTGAAAAATCTGTAAAAAATCGCATTATTGTTTTATTTAGCAAACTTGCATATAAATCACATAAGTTTATTTGTAAAAAATTTATATAAAAATTAATATTTGGGCTAACAATGTTCCACACAATGGACAAAAACTAATAAACATCCTAGAAACAGGCATGAAAAATCACAGTCGATATGGTTCGGAGTCTAATAGATTCTTCTGAGAATATATGCTATTATTGCTACCCTTGGTTACGTCACAGAAGTTGAAGGTAAGTCTCCTTGCTGAACACACCATGCCCTTCAGACTCAGGAGATGGAAGATCTAAGCTGGGTCTGACATGTAAAGCTCCTCCCTGAGAACTAGGTTTACCAGTATTCAAAGGTGCTATGCAAGCTCCAGTAGGGGCTGGGGACAGGAAAAAGTAATCCTACACAACTGCACCTCTGAACCACAACAATGACAAGTGGTAAGTAATTGTGTGATTTCTCAGCAGCAGAAAACCATGCCCGGTACTGGAAACTTTGCAATTAAGGCCATGCTTATTAGAGGAGAAGGAATTGTCCTAAAGGCATTCTAAATATTTAAACTAATACTCACAGATAATGTAGCTCTTACCCCCTTATCAAAGGTTCTCCTTGCAATGGAATGAGACTATTACAGAAAACCATATCTGTTCAAAATACATAAAATAAATGTTCCAGTGGTTCATAGCCCAATGGACACATATGAAGGTAACTCTTGAACAGTGGGCTCAGGGAACTTATTTGAAAGACTGTAAAGCAGAGGATCAGATAATCTGTCTTAAAGCTGGGTCTCCTAGAAATGAGAGGCAGGCTTCAGTCATGATAGTCCAACAATATGGTTGCTTTAACAATACCTAATGAGAAACATCATCCAAGTTAGTTGGATGAGGAAATGTCATGAAGCCAAAGTCTAGACAAAGAACTATAGGCACATAAATACTACTGAGTGTGAGAAAATTAGCCTTTCTCAAAGATAAACCCCTAATTGTTAATCCAGTACCAAATGGTTAGCTCAGAAACAATACATGTACTACCAACCACAAGGGGACTCATCAGGATATTTGAACATATTATGGATTTATACATATTTATAGAATGATAACAATAAAAGAAAATGGGCCATGTATTTGACAGGAAGAGGGAGGGTGTGAAGAAAGAATTTTAGAACAAAGAAATGGAAGAAATGAAATGTTGCAATTGAATTTTAATTTCAATAATAAAATACAAAACTCATTTTATGGAGCTGAAGGGGTATGTCAGTGATTAAGGACACCTCTTTCCCTGTCATGAGGACTTGTATTTGAGTACTAGTTGTGTGTGTGTGTGTGTGTGTGTGTGTGTAAGAAAGAAAGAAAGAGAGAGATCATGAGATCTTAAAGGGATCTGTAATGAAGATATATGTGAAGGAGACACATGCTGTATATTGAGGAAAAAAAAACCTGCCTCTCAGAAATGAACAATGGTCACAAAGGCATGTGACTAGGCATGCATACCAGATGACACATGAATATATGAAATGAACCCCCACACACACTATTATGATTTTGAAATAATATGTATCCCATGGGTCTTCATGTGTCCCATGAGGAGGATGGAACATTTTTCATTACATTACAGTTTATGACGGCTGCTTTGTGCTGGAATCCTTATTCCTTTTGTTGTGAACATCAGGGGAACCTTTGAGGTTACCAGATTTCTCCCAGTGGTATGTGCTGTCACTCAGGAAATGCATTATGAAGAAACTACTTACAGAGACCTAGAGGAATCTTGAGGGTAGATGACACAAGGAACCTCCCTACCTTTAGGACTGAAGTGACATGATGAACATCTTCGTTGATTAAGTTTACTTGCTGCCCACTGTCTACTTTGTCTTTCAAAACTTGGCAAGAAGTGATGTTTGCTGATATTATAAAAATACCCTCAGTGTTCGGCCCATTTTGCTTGATGACAGACAGCATGTCCTGAGAGGAAGAAAGCCAAGTACCTGTCATTCCATCTACAGCACAGAACACTCTTTGCTTTTTATGAACCAGACCAACTCTGCTCACAGGTTCAATGCAAAGGCTGGCACGGATGAAGAGGACCTTGAACTGCTTGGGTGCCTCCTTCTCTTGTTGTTCTTTTTTTATTTTTATTTTTATTTTATTTTTAGTTACAATTTGTTAACTCTGTGTCCCAGCTGTATCCTGCTCCCTCATTCCCTGCCCCTCCCCAACTCCCTTCCTGGTCTCCTCCCTGCCCCTTTCCAAGTCCACTGATAGGGGAGGACCTCCTCCCCTTTCATTTGACCCTGTTTTATCAGGTATCTTCAAGGCTGGCTGCAAAGTCCTCCTCTGTGGCCTAACAGGACTGCTCCTCCCCTGGGGGGGGGGGCAGCATGCAGGGAATCATATGAAAGAAGGGGAGTTAGTATGATATGGAAAGGATAGGAGCTCTACAAGTACCAAATATATCCGGGCACAGGGCCTTTTCTGAGACTGACACTCAACCAAGGACCATCTATAGATATAACATAGAACTTCTGCTAGGATGTGGCCCGTGGTAGCTCAGTAACCAAGTAGTTTTCCAAAGCAAGGGGAACAAGGACTATCTCTTGTTGTTCTTATACCGCCTTAACGACAACTCTGAAACCTTACACAACATTTTCTTATCAGGTTTTTCACCATAGTAAAGGGACTAAAACCACCTTTCCCAATACCTGTTTCAGGAGAATAGCCCTCTTTTACCTACCTATTCTGAAGCCAACCCTTTGAATCACAATAGTTTCTCTACTTGAGGACAGAACTGAAGGCTTGGGAAGGAGTATTTAAGAAGCAGCTCTTATCCTTAGGACAGCCAGAAAGGAACCTTGTGAAACCCACCATGACTGCACTGGGCAGGATGCCATCTTTGCAAATAGTAACCAGATCTTTCCGAACAAATTTCCTTGCTTCTCCAGTGCCTGGGCAGTGCGCAGTTTGTCATGTTGGGGCACAGAGCCCTTGTTGGGCCATCTTTTATTCAGTCCTAAATCAAATGGACCTAATAGATGTCTACAGAACTTTCCACCCAAACTCAAAAGAGTATACCTTCTTTTCAGCACCTCATGGAACCTTCTCCAAAATAGACCATATACTTGGTCACAAAGCAAGCCTCAACAGATATAAGAAGATTGAAATAATACCCTGTATTCTATCTGACCACCATGGACTAAAGCAGCACCTCTACAACAATGGAATTAAAAAAAAGCCTACAAGCATATGGAAATTGAACAAGTTGCTGCTCAATGATAGATGGTTTCAGGAAGAAATAAAGAAAGAAATTAAAGACTTACTAGAATTCAATGAAAATGAAGATACAAAATACCCTAATTTAAGGGACACGATGAAAGCAGTGCTAAGAGGAAGATTCATAGCACCAAGTGCCTTGAAGAAGAAATTTGTGACATCTCATACAAGCAACTTAATGGCCCAACTGAAAGCCCTAGAAAAAAAAAAAAAGAAGCAAATACACCCAAGAGGAGCAGAAGGCTGGAAATATTCAAACTCAGGGCTGAGATCTATCAATTAGAAACAAATAAAACTATTCAAAGAATCAATGAAACCAAGAGCTAGTTCGTTGAGAAAGTCAACAAGATAGACAAACCTTTAGCCAAACTAAGTAAAAGGCAGAGAGAAATTATCCACATGGGGTCATAACTAGAGACACAGAGGAAATCCAAACAATCATTAGGTTGTACTACAAAAGCCTATATGACACAAAATTAGAAAATCTAAATGAAATGGACAATTCTCTTGATAGATTCAGTCTACCAAAATTAAGGTTAGTTAGAAAGACAGAATAGTCCTATATCACCCAAAGAAATAGAAGCAAACATTAACATTCTCCCTTCCAAAAAAAGCCCTGGGCCAGGTGGATTCAGTGCAGAATTCTATCAGACCTTCAAAGAAGTTCTAACTCCAATTCTCCCCAAATTATTCCACAAAATAGAAACAGATGGAACATTACCAAACTCACTCTATGAAGCCATAGTCACCGTGATACCTAAATCACACAAAGACCCAACAAAAAAGAGAACTTCAGACCTATCTCTCTTATGAGCATTGATGCAAAAATGCTCTATAAAATACTTACAAACTGAATCCAAGAACACATCAAAGACATCATCCACCATGACCAAGTAGGCTTCATCCCAGGCATGCAAGTGTGGTTCAACATAAGGAAATCCATCAATGTAATCCACCACATAAACAAACTGAAGGAAAAAAAACCACATGATCATCTCCTTTGATGTCGAAAAAGCAGCATTTGACAAACTCCAATACCCATTCATGTTTAAAGTCTTGGGGAGATCAGGGTTGCAAAGCACATACTTAAACATAGTAAAGGCAATGTACAGCAAGCCTACAGCCAACATCAAACTCAGTGGAAAGAAACTTAAATCAATCCCACTGAAATCAGGGACAAGGCAAGGCTGACCACTCTCTATCCAACATAGTACTTGAAGTCCTAACCAGAGCAATAAGACAACTAAAGGAGATCAAGGGGATACAAATCGGAAAGGACGAGGTCAAAGTCAAACTATTCACAGATGATATGATAGTATACATGAGCAACCACAAAAATTCAACCATAGAACTCCTCCAGCTGATACACAACTTCAGCAAAGTGGCTGGATACAAAATTAACTCAAAAAAAACTTAGAAGCCCTCCTGTATACCAAAGACAAAAGGGCTGAGAAAGAAATTAGAGAAACAACACACTTCACAATGGCCACTAATAACATAAAGTACTTTGGGGTGATACTAACCAAGCTAGTGAAAGGCATTTGAGAAAAACTTCAAGTCTCTGAAGAAAGAAATTGAAGAAGATCTCAGAAGATGGAAAGATCTCCTGTGCTCACGGATTGGTAAGATTAACATTGTGAAAATGGCCATTCTGACAAAAGCAATCTGCAGATTCAATGAAATTCCCATCAAATTACCAATTCAATTCTTTACAGACCTTGAAAAAAAGATTCTCAGCTTCATATGGAGAAACAAAAGACCCAGAATCTCCAAAACGATCCCGTACAACAACAAGAGATCATCTGGAGGTATCTCCATCCCTGATATCAAGCTGTATTACAGAACAATAATAATAAAAACTGCATGTTATTGGCATGGAAACAGAAAGGAGAATCAATGGAACTGCATAGAAGACCCAGAAATAAACCCACACACCTATGAATACTTGATTTTTGACAAAGAAGCCAAAATCATTCAGTGGAAAAAAGACAGCATCTTCAACAAATGGTGCTGGTCCAACTGGATGTCTACATGCAGAAAAATGAAAATAGACCATATTTATCACCCTGCACAAAACTAAAGTCCAAGTGGAACAAAGACCTCAACACAAAACCAGACACATTAAATCAGTTAGAAGAAAAAGTGGGGAATAGCCTAGAACTCATTGACACAGGAGACAACTTCCTGAACAAAACACCAACAGCACAGGCTCTAAGATCAAAAATCAATAAATGGAACCTCATGAAACTGAAAAGCTTCTGTAAAGCAAAAGACACTGCCATCAGAACAAAACAACAGCCTACATACTGGGAAAGCATCTTCACTTATATCTGACATAGGGCTGATATCCAAAATATATGAAGAATTAAAGAAGTTAAAAAGCAATAAATCAAGTATTCCAATTAAAAAAAAAATGGGTCCTGAGTTAAACAAAGAATTCTCTGTAGAGGAATATAGAATGGCAGAGAAACACTTAAAGAGATCATCAACATCCTTTGCCATCAGAGAGATGCAAATCAAAACGACCTTGAGATTTCACATTACACCCATCAAAATGGCTAAAATAAAAAACTCAGATGACAACACAGTCAGGAGAGGTTGTGGAGAAAGGAGAACCCTCCTCCATTGCTGGTGGGAATGTAAACTGGTACAACCACTTTGGAAGTCAATCTGGCGTTTTCTCAGACAATGAGGAATAGTGCTTCCTTAAGACCCAACTATACCACTGCTAGGTATATACCCAAAATTTGCTCAAGTACACAACAAGTATATTTGCTCAACCATGTTTGTAGCAGCTTTATTTGTAATAGCCAGAAGCTGGAAACAGCTCAGATGTCCCTCAATGGAGAAATGGATACAGAAATTGTGGTATTTTTATACAATGGAATACTACTCAGCAATCAAAAACGAGGAAATCAAGAAATGTGCAGGCAAATAATGGGATCTAGAAAAGATCATTCTGAGTGAAGTATTCCAGCAAAAGAAAGACAAACATGATATATACTTGCTTATATACACCTATAAGGTATGATAAACATAATGAAATCTAGACACCTAAAGAAGATAATAAACAAGAAAGCAGACACAGGCTAAGATGATCAATTCTCACTTAGAAAGACAAATGAGGTGTGCACTGGACTTAGGACAAAATCCTATCTCAGAGGGCTCTGAAAGACTCTACCTAGCAGTGTATCAAATCAGATATTAAGACTCATAACCAAACTTTCGACAGAGTTCAGGGAATCATATGGAAGTAAGGGGGTTTCTATGATGTGGAAAGGATAGGAGCTCCACAACGACCATCTATATCTGAGCACAGGGGTCTTTTCTGAGACTGATACTCCACCAAGGACCATTTATGGATATAACCTAGAACCTCTGCTCGGATATAGCTCATGGCAGCTCAGTAAGCAATTGTTTTTTTCCCTAGTAAGGGGAACAGGGACTATTTCTGACAGGAACTCAATGGCTGGCTCTTTGACCTCCCCAACCCCCAATGGGGGAGCAGTCCTGCTAGGCCACAGAGGAGGACTTTGCAGCCAGTCCTGAAGATACCTGAAAAAAACAGGGTCAGATGAAAGGGCAGGAGGTCTGCCCCAATCAGTCGACTTGGAAAGGGACAGGGAGGAGACAAGGGAGGGAGGGAATAATGGAGCAAGATACAGCTGGGATACAGAGTTAATAAAATGTAACTAATATTAAAAAAATTAAATTAAATTAAAATTTTTGATCATATGAACTCATGTCAGTTACAAAACTTGTATCTCAGTTGCTTTAGTTTGAACCATTCTTTCAGGCCATTTTGCACATTCTTACAATTGGAATCTAATTCTTTTTTTATTAATTACACTTGATTCACTTTGTACCCCCCCCATAGCCCCTTGATCGTCCCTTCCCAAAACAACCCTCAACTTCCCCTTCTTCATGCATTGCCGTCCCCAAGTCCACCGATAAGAAAGGTCCTCCTCTCCTTCTTTCTGATCTTAGTCTATTAGGTCACATCAGGAGTGTTTGCATTGTCATCTTCTGTGGCCTGGTAAGGCTGCTCTCTCCTCAGGGGGAGGTGATCAAAGAGCAGGCCAATCAGATTATGTCAGAGGCAGTCCCTCTACCCATTACTATGGAACCCACTTAGACACTAAACTGCCATGGGGTACATCTGTGCAGGGGTTCTAGGTTATCTCCATGCCTGGTACTTGGTTGGAGTATGAGTCTCTGGGAAGGCCTCTGTGTTCAAATTTTCAGATTCTGTTGCTCTCCTTGTGGGGTTCCTGTCCTTTCCAGATCTTACTATTTCCCACTTCTTACATAAGATTCTATGCACTCTGCCAACAGTTGGCCATAAGTCTCAGCGTCTGCTTTGATAGTCTGCAGGGCAGAGGCTTTCAGAGGCCCTCTTTGGCAGGTTCCTAGGTTGTTTCCTGTTTTCTTCTTCTTCTGATGTCTGTCCTCTTTCCCTTTTGGGATTGGTATTGAGCATTTTAGTCAGGGTCCTCTCTCTTGATTAGTTTCTTTAAATGTACAGATTTTAGTAGGTTTATCCTATGTTATATATCTCTATGAGTGAATATATACCATGTGTGTCTTTCTGCTTCTGGGAAAGCTCACTCAGGATGATCATTTCCAGGTCCCACCATTTACCTGCAAATTTCATGATTTCCTTATTTTTCATTGCAGAGTAATATTCCATTGTGTAGATGTATCACAGTTTCTGCATCAATTCTTCAGTTGAGAGGCATCTGTGCTTTTTCTAACTTCTGGCTATTAAAATAAGGCTGCTACATACATGGTTGAGCAAATGTCCTTGTTGTGTACTTGAGTCCCTTTTGGATATATTCCTAGGAGTGATATGGCTGGATCTTGAGGAAGCGCTATTCCTAATTATCTGAGAAAGTACCAGATTGATTTCCAGAGTGTTTGTCTAAGTTTACATTCCCACCAGCAGTGGAGGAGGGTTCCCTTTTCTCCATTACCTCTCCAACATTTTTTGTCACTTGAGTTTTTCATCTTGGCCATTCTGATGGGTGTAAGGTGAAATCTCAGGGTTGTTTTGATTTGCATTTTCCTAATGGCTAATGACTTTGAGCATTTCTTTAAGTGTTTTTCTGCCATTTGATATTACTCTATTGAGAATTCTCTGTTTAGCTCTATTCACTATTTTTTAATTGGATTACTTAGTGTGTTGCTTTTCAGCTTCTTTAGTTCTTTATATATACTGGATATTAGCCCTGTATCAGAAAAAGGGTTGGTGAAGATTCTTTCCCAATCTATAGGTAGTTGTTTTGTTTTGATGACGGTGTCCTTTGCTTTACAGAAGCTTTTCAGTTTCATGAGGTCCCATTTATTCATTGTTGCTCTTAGAGCCTGTCCTATTGGTGTTCTGTTCAGGAAGTTGTCTCCTGTACCAATGAGTTCAAGGGTATTCCCCACTATTTCTTCTAACCAATTTAATGTGTCTGGTTTTATGTTGAGGTCTTTGATCCACTTGGACTTCAGTTTTGTGCAGGGTGATAAATATGGTCTATTTGCATTTTTCTACATGTAGACATCCAGTTAAACCAGCACCATTTGTTGAAAATGCTAGGCAGACTGTGTGGGGGAGCCAAGATGGCGGTGCTGGGATAACACCATGTCTGAGAAGCGGGACAATACACTCCGTGCAGCGACCAGGACACTAAACTCTGGGCCCTAAAACTACAGCGATCGTGTTTCCCAGGTGAGGGGAGGCTCCCACGGCGTGGGAATAGGTCGGGTCCACTCTTGGCTGCCCAGCCAGAACCCGGAAGAGATCCTGGAAGAGCTCCCAGGTAATGCAGGCTTTGGGTCTCTGGGCTGTGGCCACAAGCCTGAGTGTCCTGATCATTTCCCAGGCTGATCGGTGGGCACAAGGGTGCCTGAGACTGTGAGTCCCAGTCGCAAAAAAACCCCACGGGAAGGAAAGTTGCTAGACTGGTCACGGGTCACCGAGTCTTTCCCTGGAAGGACTCTCTGACCATGGGTACCCGCTGCCACCACAACTGAGCTCCTGCCGCGCATGGAGAGCAGCTGAGCGCCCAGGTCAAAATCCCTACTCCCTTTTGGGAGGAGGCAAAAGGAGGACAGCAGAATCTGCCACAGATCACATTGTCTGTACCCCAACCCGTATTGGGGCTGAGAAAACCCAATCCTTTCGGGCACTCCCCCAAACGCCGCCATAACCCTGCCATGGCAGAGCAGAAGGATAAAGAGGCGCACAGTGGCTTCACAGTGCCGGAAATCCAGTGCTGCTGGCTGCTCCTAGCAAACAAACTACAGCTCAGGATCTGGGACTGTGGTCATTCTACATGTCCTGAGATTCTCCTGGGTCCAGCGCAATAAGGTCTAGCAGCAAGTTCTATCACCAGCGCCCCCCCCCCCGACCCCTGGCAGAGAAACACCAGCTCAGGATCCGACTGAGAAGCCCCAACCCGTGCTGGCACTCCCCTGAGAGCACCTCCATAAGCTTGCCCTAGCAGAGGAGAAGTTCAGAGGGGAAGGACAGAGAGGCAGCCTGCCAAGGACACAGAGCCCTCTCTCCAGCTCACTCAGCGGCCCCTAACAAAGAAACCCAAGCTCTGGATCTGAGGACATTCAACCCTACCTGGTACTCTCTCGGAATCAGCAAACATAGATTCTACTGGCAGGCTGCTTCTGGTAGAGAGATCTGGTCCCGGGATCTGGAATCGAATACACTCAACCTAACTCTTTCCCACACCACCCAGGGACCAGCCAACATAACCCATCCTGGCAAAGGGAAAGGACAAAGAGGCAGCACACAGGAAAGGTGGACACCGAGTCCTTCGGCCACAGTGTCACAGCATACCCAAATTTATGGGACACATTGAAAGCAGTGCTCAGGGGATAATTTATAGCACTAACTGCCTGCAAGAAGAAATTCATAACATCACATACAAACAACTTAATGGCCCAACTGAAAACCCTAGAAAAAAAAAGAAGCAGATACACCCAAGAGGAGCAGAAGGCTGGAAATAATCAAACTCAGGGCTGAAATCAATCAATTAGAAACAAATAAAACTATTCAAAGAATCAATGAAACAAAAAGCTGGTTCTTTGAGAAAATCAACAAGATAGACAAACCCTTAGCCAAACTAACTAAAAAGCAGAGAGAATCTACCCAAATCAACAAAATCAGAGATGAAAAGAGTGACGTAACTACAGACACTGAGGAAATTCAAACAATCATTATGTCATACTACAAAAGCCTATATGCCACAAAATTTGAAAACCTAAATGAAATGGACAATTTTCTTGATAGATTCCATCTTCCAACATTAAGTCAAGATCAGGTAGAAAGACTGAACAGCCCTATATCCCTCAAAGAAATTGAAGCAGTCATTCACAGTTTCCCCTCCAAAAAAAGCCCTGGGCCAGATGGTTTCAGCGTGGAATTCTACCAGACCTTCAAAGAAGTGCTCACACCAATTCTCCTCAAATTATTCCACAAAATAGAAACAGAAGGTACATTACCAAACTCATTCTATGAAGCAACAGTCACCCTGATATCTTAACCACACAAAGACCCAACAAAAA
Source organism: Psammomys obesus (assembly GCF_907164565.1). Lineage (NCBI taxonomy): Eukaryota > Metazoa > Chordata > Mammalia > Rodentia > Muridae > Psammomys > Psammomys obesus. Next base: position 41,290,059 of record NW_026596073.1, on the reverse strand, counting down.
AAGAGAATTCAGAGCTATCTCTCTTATGAACATTGATGCAAAAATACTCAATAAAATACTTGCAAACCGAATCCAAGAACACATCAAAGATATCATCCACCATGACCAAGTAGGCTTCATCCCAGGCATGCAAGGGTGGTTCAACATACAGAAATCCATCAATGTAATCCACCACATAAACAAACTGAAGGAAAAAAGCCACATGATCATCTCCTTAGATGCTGAAAAAGCATTTGACAAAGTCCAACACCCATTCATATTTAAAGTCTTGGAGAGATCAGGAATACAAGGCACATATCTAAACATAGTAAAGGCAATATACAGCAAGTCTATAGCCAACATCAAACACAATGAAGAGAAACTTAAATCAATCCCACTGAAATCAGGGACAAGACAAGGCTGCCCACTCTCTCCCTACCTCTTCAACATAGTACTTGAAGTCCTAACCAGAGCAATAAGACAACTAAAGGAGATCAAGGGGATACAAATCGGAAAGGACGAGGTCAAAGTCAAACTATTCACAGATGATATGATAGTATACATGAGCAACCACAAAAATTCAACCATAGAACTCCTCCAGCTGATACACAACTTCAGCAAAGTGGCTGGATACAAAATTAACTCAAAAAAACTTAGAAGCCCTCCTGTATACCAAAGACAAAAGGGCTGAAAAAGAAATTAGAGAAACAACACCCTTCAAGAGCGAATCGCTCTTCTTCTTTGAGGTGGTCAAGCACACAAAGCCACTCCTCGTAGAATCCAGCTGTCATCAGACTATTCTCAAGGTTTTGTAAGAACTCCTGATATACATGAAATGAAATATTTTGTGGAAAAATATAAATCAAAGAAATTACACAAACTACTTTAAAGTATAAATTAAATTAAATTAGGTCAAAACTTTTGTCAAAGCTCTCAACCTGTGCCTAAGGAAGAACCTTCATTTTCATGAAGGTCTGCTGAGTTTGACCCATCAAAACTAGAAACACAAAAGCAGATTTTTCAGTAGTGCTGCTACTGCAGAGAGATATTTCCTTGGCTCAAAGGGCTCTATTGGACAGCTGAGCCAACTAGCACACACTGAAGGGACCAATATCTTAGCTCAACTCCTATTTTTAAATAACATCAAGAGACACATTATGGTAAATTATGCAGGTCAAAGTTTTTGCTTTTAACCTTAAAGGTTCTGGATTAAGTGATCTAACTTCATGTGCCCATGTGCTCATAAGCAAAGGCTGAGTGAGCCTGGACTTACTCTGTTTTACTTCATACTTTGAGAGGAAATGATTCTAGTGACATCCTGTAAGTAGTGGAGGAAATGGAATGTGTATCTTTTTGTAATGACTGTAAATAAAAATCAGAAACCTGGGAATGTGACACTTTGCGATTCATAGTGGAATGAGTATGTGAACTCAGAGCTCAGGACAGGAAAAAAACAATGTCAAGTTAGAGCTCAACCCTGGAGATAGAGCAACAATCTGGATAATTCTTTGTTAGGGAAAACTCAGTGGAACCTTCCTGATGAGTCAGTCAAAAACTGGAAGAAGACTTCAAATCACCTTGATAGTTTCCAGACACATGCCTCTTGTACAGGTCTCACAGATTTAACTTTCAGGTAGAGCACCAAGCTATTCTTATGATTTCACTTCAGTAATTTCTAGAGTATTCCAACATTATTAGAGCTGACCCATGTACCAGTCATGGTTTGCAGTACTTGGGATAGACCAGTGAAAAAACTGTCTCGGTCACCTTCTCCTTATATCATAGATCTGCATTGTTCAACATGGCAATCTACATTGTTCAACATGGCTAGTTCTATGTGGTGCTGACACCATATTTATTAGTAGGGTAAGGTAATTTTTGAAAATGTAACAATGTATTATAAGGAAAAATTTAGAAAGTGTAGTTTGTTAATATATGCTGTTCCTATATAATCAAATCATTCAGTGTGTACCTAATTTAAGCAATACCTGAGCTCTTTATATACCTATAATATAGAAGACTTGAAATATTACCATTTATCATGTAACCATATCATAATGGGGGTCATGGGGCTCATGGAAATATTGAGTAGCAGAAATGGTTACTTTCAGAGACATATGGATTTAGAGATGGCTCAGCAGTTAAGAGCATTGGCTGCTCTTCTAGAGAACCCATGTTCAATTCCCAAAATCCACATGGCAACTCCTAACTGTGACTCCTGTTCCAGGGATCTGACCCCTTCCCATATGTAGGCAAACGTTAATGGATACAAAATATAAAAATAATTAAATATTAACATATTTAAACCTCTTAACAAACATCAGTATGAATTATTAGTCTATTGTAATTTTTTCTCTTCAAGATATTTATACAATATTTTTATTATTCCATATCTTTTTTGCACAAATCAATTTAATTTTCAGAAATCAGTATTCAAATTTTTCTTTGTCAATGAGATTAGAAAGCAGACCTATCCAAAATGACTACATGCAGAAAATGTTTCTTGTGCGAAATAACAAATAACTAAACTGAATTAATAGCACACAACATTGAACACAGATCAAATCGTCTTTTCAGACAAACACCAACGTAAAAGTGTTTGAAGATGGGAAGAGTTATGGCCAGTCAGTGAACAGAGTTCTTTGTAAGCCCTCTGCTTTGTTTTGATTATAGAATAATTGAAAAAAAAATCTTGTTTAAAAATCTATGTATTCAACGAGCAGGCCAATCAGATTATGTCAGAGGAAGTCCCTCTTCCCATTACTATGTAACCCACTTGGACAATGAACTGCCATGGGCTACATCTGTGCAAGACTTCTAGGTTATCTCCACGAATAGTCCTTGGTTGGAGTATGAGTTTCTGGGAAGTTCCCTGTGTTCAAATTATCTTGTTCTGTTGCTCTGCTTGGGGGAGCAGCCTTATCAGGCCACGGTAGAGGACAATGCAGCCAATTTTGATGAGAACTGATAGCCTAAGATAAGAAAGGAGAGAAGAACCTCTCCTATCAGTGGACATGGGGAGTGGCATGCATGCAGAAAGGTAAGGGAGGGTTGGATTGGGAGGGGCTTATGGGGGGATACAAAATTAATGAAGTGTAATTAATAAAAAATAAACTAAAATAAATCTATGTATTCTAAACTTGGTTAGGCACAGTTTTAATTTAGGAGAAAGGAGAAACAAAAATACAGAAAAAAAGAAAGTGAGCAGCGAAAGTCACTCAGGTTGTATGAAAAATCTGTAAAAAAATTGCATTTTTGTTTTATTTAGCAAACATGCATATAAACCACATAAGTTTATTTGTAATAAATATACATAAAAATTAAAATTTTGGCTAAAAATGCTCCACACAATGGCAAAAACTAATAAACATTCCAGAAACAGGCATGAAAAATTGCAGTCGATGTGGTTCGGAGTCTAAGGGATTCTTATAAGTATATATGCTATTATTGCTACTGTTGGTTATGTCACAGAAGTTGAAGGTAAGTCTCCATTGCTGAACACACCATGCCCTTCAGACTCAGGAAATGGAAGATCTGAGCTGGGTCTGACATGCAAAGCTCCTCCCTGAGGACTAGGTTTACCAGTATTCAAAGGTGCTATGCAAGCTCCAGTAAGGGCTGGGGACAGGAAAAAGTAATCCTACACAACTGTACCTCTGAACCACAGCAATGACAAATGGTAAGTAATTGTGTGATTTCTCAGCAGCAGAAAACCATGCCCGGTACTGGAAACTTTGCAACTGAGGTCATGTTTATTAGAGGAGAAGGAATTGTCCTAAAGGCATTCTAAATATTTAAACTAATACTCACAGATAATGTAGCTCTTACCCCCTTATCAAAGGTTCTCCTTGCAATGGAATGAGACTATTACAGAAAGCCATATCTGTTCAAAGTACAGAGTACTAATGTTCCCATGGTTTGTAGCCCAATGGACACATATGAAGGTTACTCTTGAACAGTGGGCTCAGGGAACTCAATTAAAAGACTCAGAAAGACTGTAAAGCAGAAGATTGGATAATCTGTCTTAAATCTGGGTCTCCTAGAGATGAGGGGCAGGCTTCAGTCATGATAGTCCAACAATATGGTTGCTTTAACAATACCTGATGAGAAACATCATCCAAGGTAGTTGGATGAGGAAATGTCATGAAGCCAAAGTCTAGACAAAGAACTATAAGCACATAAATACTACTGCGTGTGAGAAAATTAGTCTTTCCCAAAGATAAACCCCTCATTGGTAATCCAATAGCAAATGGTTAGCTCAGAAATAATACATGTACTATCATCCACAAAGGGACTCATCAGGATGTTTAAAAATATTATGGATTTATATGTATTTACATAATGATAACAATTAAAGAAAATGAGCCATGTATTTGACAGGAAGTGGGAGGGTGTGGGGATAGAATTTTAGAAGAAATGAAATGTTGCAATTGAATTTTAATTTCAATAATAAAATACAAATAAAATTTTATGGAGCTGAAGGGGTATGTCAGTGATTAAGAACACCTGTTTCCCTGTCATGAGGATTTATAGTTGAGTACTAGTTGTGTGTGTGTGTGTGTGTGTGTGTGTGTGTGTGTGTGTGTGTGTGT
>NW_026596073.1:41217978-41285478 GCF_907164565.1 Psammomys obesus | reverse complement strand
TGTGTGTGTGTGTGTGTGTGTGTGTGTGTGTGTGTGTGTGTGTGTGTGTAAGAAAGAGAGATCATGAGATCTTAAAGGGATCTGTAATGAAGATATATGTGAAGGAGACACATGCTCTATATTGAGGAAGAAAAACCTGCCTCTCAGAAATGAACTAGTGACAGAAAATGAAGAACATTGGTCACAAAGGCATGTGACTAAGCATGAAGAACAGGTGACACATGTATATATGAAATGAACCCCACCACACTATTATTATTTTGAAATAATATGTAAGTCATGGGTCCTCATGTGTCCCATGAGGAGGATGGCATATTCTTCAATACATTACAGTTTATGACGGTTGCTTTGTGCTGGAATCCTTATTCCTTTTGTTGTGAACATCAGGGGAACCTTTGAGGTTACCGGATTTCTCCCAGTGGTATGTACTGTCACTCAGGAAATGCATTGTGAAGAAACTACTTACAGAGACCTAAAGGAATCTTGAGGGTAGATGACAAAAAGAATCCCCCTACCTTTAAGAGTGAAGAGACAAGATGAACATCTTCATTGATTAGGTTTACTTGCTGCCCATGGTCTAGTTTGGATTTCAGAACTTCACAAGAAGTGATGTTTGCAGATATTATAAAAATACCCTCAGTGTTCGGCCCTTTCTGTTTGATAACAGACAGCATGTCCTGAAAGGAAGAAAAGGAAGTACTTGTCATTCCATCTACAGCACAGGGCACTCTTTGCTTCTTATGAACCAGACCAACCCTGCTCACAGGTGCAATGCAAAAGCTGGCATGGATGAAGAGGACCTTGAACTGCTTGGGTGCCTCCATCTCTTGTTCTCATACTGCCTTATCAATAACTCTGAAACCCCACACAACACTTTCTTATAATGTTTTCTACCATAGTAAAGTGACTAAACCCACCTTTCTCAATACCTGTCTCAGGTGAATAGCCCTCTTTTACTTACCTATTCTGAAGCCAACCCCTTTAATCACAATAGTTTCTCTACTTGAGGACAGAACTGAAGGCTAGGGAAGGAGTATTTAAGAAGCAGCTCTTATCCTTAGGACAGCCAGCAAAGAACCTTGTGAAACCCACCAAGACTGCACTGGGCAGGATGCCGTGCTTGGAGATATCAACCAGATTTCTTCCAAATAATTTTCCTTTCTTTTCCAATGCCTGGGCAGTGCGCAGTTTGTCATGTTTGGGCATAGAGCCTTTGTGGGGCCATCTTGTCTTCAGTTTTTTTTCCTCCACATCTAAAGACAGAATGAGATTATTACATACAGTAGAGTAATTTATATAACCTTAAAAATACAAAACAATTACAATTGCATGAAGTGCTTTTGTAATGAGTACATTATTTGTAATAAAACATTCCTCACATACTAATATTAGTTAGTCATCCTGTATTGTGTGGATATTCTTTTTTCTTATACTCTTTACTGTTTTTAATGTTAGAGACATGAAGTGACATGCAGAACTACTTTGGTCTGCCAGATTCTGGACCCTTGTTCCCACAGTATTAGTTCAAATCTGGCATCAAAGTTTCTTTGTGGGGCCTGGAGAGATGGCCCAGCAGTAAAGAGCACTAGCTCTTCTTCCAGAGGTCCTGAGTTCAATTCTCAGCAACATCAAGGTGGCTATCAACCATCTATAGTGTGATCTGTTTCCTTCTTTTGGCATGTAGGCATACTTTCAGATGGAGCAGTCATTTACAGAAAATAAATAAATAAAACTTTAAGTAAATTTTCTTTTGTTCTTTTAAGATTCATTTTAGAATATGAGACCAAATTGAAATTGTAAATAAGTTACTTAGAACAAATGGATTAAGAGTAAAAAAAAAAGAAAATAGTCATAAAACATAATAGAGTTTTTCTCCGAGTAGAAAATACTGGGTGGCTGTCTAACACAAAATTGTCAGGCCTGAACATACAAGTAATATTGGATGGATAAATAATATGTGTGAGTGTGTTTGCGTGTGTGTGTATGCACAAATGCTAAAACATATAATATGCAACTATCTTTGTAAAGAAGACAAGAAATTGGAAGCAAAAAGGGAAGTGCATGGGAAGATTGGAGAAGGGCAGCAAATGAGAATATAGAATGAAAGCATATTATAATTTGGAAAAAGAGTAACATTAATTCAAATGCCCCAGTGTATAAATATTAGGTCCATTTCTAGTTCAGAGCCAGGTTTAAAAGACACATGTGAACAACAGTAATAAAAACTGCATGGTACTGGCATAGAAACAGAATGGTGGATCAATAGAACAGAACAGAAGACCCAGAAATAAACCCACACTTATAGACAGCTGATATTTGAGAAAGATGCCAAAACCATACAATGGAAAAAAGGTAGCATCCACAACAAATGGTGATGGTCTAACTGGATGTCTACATGTAGAAAAATGCAAATAGAGCCATACTTATCACCCTGCACAAAACTAAAGTCCAAGGGGATCAAAGACGTCAACATAAAACCAGACACATTAAATCGGTTAAAAGAAAAAATGGGGAAGACCCTAGAACTCATTGGTACAGGAGAAAACTTCCTGAACAGAATACAAACAGAATACCAACATCACAGGATCTAAGAGCAACAATCAATAAATGGGACCTCATGAAACTGAAAAGCTTCTGTAAAGCAAAGGACACCGTCATCCAAACAAAATGACTGCCTACAGATTGGGAAAGAATCTTCACCAACCCTTTTTCTGACAGAGGGCTAATATCCAAGTATATAAAAAGAACTAAAGAAGCTGAAAAGCAGCAAACCAAAAAAAAAAAATGGGGAACGGAGCTAAACAGAGAATTCTCTGTAGAGAAATATTGAATGGCAGAGAAACACTTAAAGAAATGCTCAATGTCATTAGCCATCAGGGAAATGAAAATCAAAATGACCCTGAGCTTTCACCTTACACCTATCAGAATGGCCAAGATGAAAAACTCCAGTGACAACACATGCTGGAGAGTCTGTGGAGAAGGGGAACCCTCCTTCATTGCTGGTGGGAATGTAATCTTGTACAACCACTCTGGAAATCTATCTGGTGCTTTCTCAGATAACTAGGAATAGTGCTTCCTCAAGATCCAGCCATACCACTCTTAGGCATATAACCAAAAAAGGCTCAAGTACACAATAAGGATATTTGCTCAACCATGTTTGTAGTAGCTTTATTTGTAATAGCCAAAAGCTGTAAACAGCCCAGATGCCCCTCAACTGATGAATGGATACAGAAATTGTGGTATGTCTACACAATGGAATATTACTCAGCAATGAAAAATAAGGAAATCATGAAATTTGCAGATAAATGGTGGGACCTAGAAAGGCTCATCCTGACTGATCTGTCCCCGAAGCAAAAAGAAAAACATGGTATATTCACTTATATAGACCTGCAATTTAGGAAAAACCTACTAAAATCTGTACATCTAAAGATACTAATCAAGAGCGAGGACCCTGACTAAAATGCTCAATCCCCCATCCTGAAAGGCAAAGAGGAAGGACATTAGGAGTAGAAGAAAACAAGAAACAAGCTAGAAACCAGCCATGGAGGGCCTCAGAAAGGCTCTGCCCTGCAGAGTATTATCAAAGCAGATGCTGAGACTTATGGCCAACTGTTGGGCAGAATGCATGGAATCTTATGTAAGAAGTGGGAAACTAGTTAGATCTGGAGAGGACAGGAACCCCACAAGGAGAGCAACAGAACCAGAAATTTGAACACAGGGGTCTTCCGAGAGACTTTTACTCCAACCAAGTACGATGCATGTAGATAACCTAGAACCCCTGCACAGATGAAGCCCATGGCAGTTTAGTGTCCAGGTAGGTTACATAGTAAATGGAAGAGGGACTGCCTCTGACATAAACTGATTGCCCTGCTCTTTGATCACCTCCCCCTGAGGGGGGGCCACAGAAGATGACAATGCTGCCACTCCTGATGAGACCTCATAGACTAAGATCAGAAGGAAGGAGAGAAGGACCTCCCCTATCAGGGAGGGGAGGAAGGAGGGGCTTATGGGGGGATACAAAGTGAATATAGTGTAATTAATAAAAATAAAAATAAAAGAATTTGCAATGAAGCCACAAAATGTGTGTTTGTGCAAGGACAAGAGGTAGAAAGCTGATATTCATTAGTATTCTGTCTACCACATAGATCCTTCTGGAGACCAGACCAAGGCCTGATACCTGATCACTGGGCAGCATCCTTGCGTGTCAGAGGTCATTGTCTCATTTCAGATTTAAAAAATGTTTAAAATGTGCTATAGGTTCTAAAGTATTCTTTTGGTATCCTAGTTAAATCAACCAATCATGAGTTGGTAATGATATAAAAAGAAATCTGGGTAACATTTGAAGTCACAAATATTTTTTCTATGAAATTGGATGTCTTGAGCAAAGCTAGTATGGTTGCATAATGTTTTCTGTGGCAACAACATTCCACTTGCATATTGCTTTTTTAAAAGAAACTCCACACTTAGTGGCATCCTGGGTTAAAAACTTAAAAAAAAAATCTCAAGTCAAATCCTGTTCTGAAATTTATATGTATATAAAAGTTTGATTGCTCCATTGAAGCAGCTGTAGATGACATAAGGTCGTACGGATGCAAAATATAATTTTAATTAAATTTCTAAATCTAAAAAAAAAAAAAAAAAAAAAAAAAAAGACACAAATGAAACATCCTTGTTGTGGAAAATGAAATGAGCTTAGAGGCCGGCTTTGAAGCCTAAGGCCATTTTCACACAAGCCCAGAAATAAATTATCTTCAATTCCATACATTTAACTTTTCTGTATAACATTCATTACAGGTTTGTCTACCTGCAGTTAATACAGCATTTTCTCCTCTGATCATGAAACCCATGGAATAAGGAACATATGAGGATACAGCTCTTAGCAATCATGTTCTCATGGGACAAAAGATGTGTGCACACACAATTTCATGTACACAGTCCGTTGGCATTCTTCCCTATGTCGACTATCTGCCTGAAGGATGGATGCAAAGTTCTCCATAAATCTTATGAAAGAAGCAGGAAATGAAAGACCTGAAGGGGAAAGGAGCTACCCAATGTAAACAACAGAACCAAAAAATCTTTTTTTTTTTTTTTTTTTTTTTCTGTGACTGATACTCCAATCAAGGTCCATTCCTGGATATAACCTAGAACCCCTGCTCAGATGTAGCCTATGGCAGCTCAGTGTCCAAGTGCAACTCCTATTAAGGGTTAATAGAGACTGTCTCTGAAATAAACTCAGGGCTGGCTCTTTATTCACCTCCCCTGATGGGGGAGCAGCCTTACAAGGCCACAGAGGAAGACAATGCTTCCAGTGCTGATGAAACCTGATAGGCTAGGGTCACAGAGAATTGGAGGAGGAATGCTCTACTCAGTGGACTATGGGAGGAGCATGGGAGGAGAAGAGGAAGGAAGAGTGAGATTGGGAGGGAATGGGGGAGGGGACTACAGTTGGGATACAAAAAGAATGGATTGTAATTAATATATAAATTAATTTTAGAAAGTTCTCACTAAAAACTAGCTGTGTCTAGACATCACAATTTAGAGTACTCGTGAGTCTGACCTGAGCTCTATTGCTGTATGTTTTTGTTTTCTACGGTGCCCCTTTCCCAAGGAAGAAAATGACACTAGACTTTGACATATTATGCAGAATAGAAGGGGGACCTGAGCAAGGGCATGTTAAGGAAGCAAGAACTCAATGCTCTGCCCTTGATTTCTTGCAGAATATCTGGATTTTAGGATGAGCCATCCATGCTCATTTAAGTTCTGCTGATTCCCAAACACTCCAGTGAGGGATGGAAAAGTTGTAAAATTCCTTTCCCTTCGCTTGTTTTGTATGTTCTTCATGATTACATCATGTGGGATCTCATGTCGTATGGGAAGAGAATGTGAATATGAAACTAATGGTAATAAGTGTGAGCAAACCTTCCAATAGGTTTTAGCATGCACTGCTCTATATTATTTCCCTTGTGCTTCAGGACAGTGTACAATGGACACCCTAGCGCATTAGCACGCTCTCTGGGATACTCTGATAAGATAAGCCTATGTAACTGAGAACTCATAAAAGTTGGGAAGAAAAATGAAAACTTTTTGCTTTTTTTGGAGAACATTGGCCCATCAGTAAACTGTGTGTTTGTGGATTTGGGCTTTTGCTGTTCTCCCCTTTGACAGTTTTAAAGCTTTCCAGCTTCAACCTTGATGTCACTAAGATTCTTACATCATTAGAAGTTTTCTTCATTTGTCCTTATTTATATTAATCAGTTTGAGTATTTACTACCCTTGTATATAATAAAAAGATGTTTATATTCATCATGGTTTGGGGACTTGCACTCTTTAAGTAATTCTATTAGCCACATCAAGCACTGCTTTGTACATTTTTTTTCTCTCTCTTGATGTCTGCCACATTTGTAAAGAATCCATTTCCCTTCCCTGTATGAGGACAGTGTTCTCAGGAGCAGTGAAGTGGGATGGCTTCTCCTTCTTCTAGTTGCTGTTCTTTCTGCCAATTGACAGGTTGATGCTGTTTGCTGTACAGAACAAATTTAGCGTCCTGGACACACAACACTTGTGTAACTTTCTCATTGGGGGCATGGCTCTTAGAGAGTCCATCCTAAAAATGAGCAGGTGAAAGTTGCATGTGATAGCCAATTTCATCCAGAGAATCGGAGTCACCTGGGTAGAGTCTACAACCACAAGGACAAGCAGCATGTGGCAAAAACTTATTTTTCCATAGAGGCCTGTGAATAACAATGGTTGACACAATTTCCCTTCTATCTGCTACACTTGGGAGGGGCACAAAAACAGTCAAGAAAAACTCAGTGCTTTCAAGGAAACTGAGCTTTCAACACTTTAGTCTGTTTTTCTTGATGATTTCTCACAATCTTTCAGAATTTCCTTTGCACAACTCCGTTCTTGAACTGTGTTCCAATAATAGTGAATGTGGACTAGAACTTGAGGTGTCTGGATGTTTCAGAACACTTAGGGTCCCTCCTTTCTTTGAGAAAAATGAGAGGGGAGAATACAAAGAAGGAGGTATGAGGGCAAGAACAGGACGAAGGGGGCCAGGGGTCAGGCTGAAAGATGTAATAAATAAGTTGAAAAAAAAAAACAAAAATCAAAAAACGAAGACCAGATTTTTTTTTTGTACCTATACTTTCAGCACTGATTAGCTGAAAGCTGAGGATCATACTGGCATTGAGTATTTTAGTGACAGTGAGGATTGAGAGACAAACCCTTACCTTCCTGGACGTAACTGCAATATTCTTTGCCATTAAAACAAAACAACAAGAAAGGATCCAAAGTGTGAATGGATTATGCCCTGTGTGTATTATCCAATACACTAAAACTCTAAAAGTAAGTATTGTAGAAAATCATAGTAGCTTAGTTTTACTTTACACTTTGAATAATCAAGAATGTTTCATAGATTGTTTTTCTGATACTAGAGGAGCTGGGGTATAGGGGTAAGAGTGTCCCCAGTTCCCCAGAAGAGGATGGGTGTGTTTGCAGGAGGGAGGTGGGACTGGGAAGAGAGATAGGAGTCGAGTACAACATACATATAAATTGAATAAACTATTTAATTAATTAAAGAGAATGTCCTTGGTTAGAGGGTCAGTCTCAGAAAAGACCCTTGGGCCAGAATTTTTGATTCAGTTGCTCTCCTTGTGGAGCTTTTGTCCTGTTAAGGTCTTTCTATCTCCCCTTTTCACCAAGGATCATTCATGGAGATAACCTAGAACCCCTGCACATATGTAGCCCATGCCAGCTCAGTGTCCAGGTGGGTGCCCTATTAAGGGGAGTGGGGGCTGTCCCTGACATGAACTCAGTGGCTGCCACTTTGATCACCTTCCTCTGAGGGAGGGAGACAACCTTACCAGGACACAGAGAAAAACAATTCAGCCAGTCCTGGTGAGACATGATAGACTAGGATCAGATGGAAGAGGAGGAGGACCTCCCCTATCAGTGGACTTGGGAAGGGGCAAGATTGCAGAAGAGGGAAGGAAGCTGGGACTGGAACAGGATGAGGGAAGGGGCTACAGGTGGGATTCAAAGTGAATAAACTGTAATTAAAAAATGTAAAAAACTAAATTTTAAAAATGTCAGGCTTGTTAGATCAGTGATGGTTTCAGATTCATAATTCTTATATTAAGCCATTCGTTGATTTTATTAATATTACTTGTTTGTCAATTATTTGGTGAAAAATTCTAGAAAATTGCAGCATATGGAATAGGAGGTGATTCAGTCAGGAAGGGTCCAGGAATATGAATATGTTTTCTCATGCAATGGGAGAAAATGCTGATAATGGAGAGATTGTGAACTGAACATTTTTAACTGGATTCAGAGAAATGGCTGGACTTCAGAGTTGTGTTCCAAAACTGAATCCACATTTGGAGCATATAGAATATTTTCAAAAGTGTTACCTTTTAATTGTAGACTTATTTATGTATGTGAGTGATTAGCTGACAAGTATATCTGTGTACCATGTTGTGCCTGGAGCCTGAGCTGGTCAGAAGAGAGAATCAAATCCTTATGAAGCTTTGGATGCCTGTGGGCTCCCATGTGGATGCTGGGAGCCACTGACACACCTCCCTAGCTGGTTAGATTCTCTTTAATGTTCAACAAATGATTTTTTTCATCAGAAATAGGACAACCAATGTTTTGTTTTGTTTGTCTTTTTAGAAAAGTTTTTCAAATGGAAAAAGCACAGGGAAATGCTAGTTAATTTTTCAACGGACCTCAGAATGTTACATAAAGAGAACTTATCATGTGTCTGAAGGTTATATTAAATTATTGTCAAGTATGACTTAAATGAATGAAATGATTTCTATGTTTCTTTGTTAGTAATGTGTACTTAAAGTTAAGAATTAAAAAAATGTAAACATCGGAAATTCAAGATTATTGCATTGAACTCAGATAGTCCTGCTACTCACCTTGCAGTGGTCTGGGAGCTTCTTTATGGCCATGACAGAACCAATTTTGGTAATCTTGAACATTCTAGGAGTTTAAAAAAGTCACAAATGATCTGACAGTGGACTCTTGAAGGGTCTTATCATTTTTTTCCTAACCATTTCCATTTCTCTAGCAGGAATGTATATAAGAGCAGTATTAATGATTTGTTTTTTGACCACAGGTTTGAGTAAATAGGGCTGATTTCAGGAGAAAACCCTGAATAATTGATATCTGATGGAGCCTAGATCTATTGAATGTAATTGGATCTGAATTATTATGGGCTAAGAATTTCCATTCAGCCATACACACATCTTACATCTGTCTGTCCAGTCTGTAAGTGGAACATTGAACTATAATTTGATGCCTCTACATAATGTAGTACCCAGAGTATCTTACACCCATAGCGGCTATGATGGCTTGGGCAAATTCAGCAACACTGAACACTATAGGAAAAAGCAAACAAACAAACAATGAGAAAAGGAAACACAGAAGAAAAGTAAAACAACAACAAAATAAACAAAAAGTAAACAGAAGCTTTCAGACTGCCTAGGAATAAAAAACAAAACAAAACAATAACCTTTTGGCTTTCATAAGAGATGGTCAGTCTGTGGAGGGGGAGGATATGTGTCCAATCTGGAAGACAGGCCAGATGCTTAAAACAAGTTCCACATCATAGCTATTGCTCACAGTGCCATGAATCGATTTGAGAAATCATTTAAATAGAATATGCTGTTGAAATATTTAGTACCTTAAAAACTGGCTAAAGTAAAAATATGCTCTAATTGGAGTAATCATTAATTTTACTTTATTGTTGATTCCTGATTACAAACCATTGTCATGCCCTATAAGATTAAATGTAAAAACTAGCAGACATACACACTCAGGTATAAACCCACACAAACAAAAACACACACCACGCAGATAGAAAGAGGGGGAGAGACAGAAACAGAAAGAGAACACAGAGAGACAGCCTGATAGAGATCAACAAACTCACATAAGGTGATGGAGAAGGGCATATACACATACAGAGAAACATACTCAGATAGAGAGACATAATTACACAGAGATATACATGCACATTTAAAACAGAAAGAAAAGGTTATACACTGATATATATGCAGAAAGAACAGAGACAGAAATATGCAGAGACACATTTATTAAGGATTTACTAAAGATTTAAAAAAAATCAACACCCAAAAGATATACATCTGTACCTGAACACAGACAAGAATGAAAGAAGAAGGAATGGGATAAGAGAAGAAATTATACCAAAGAGGAAGTACAATGTAATTTAAATGAAAAGAAAAACCTACTTTCCTCTAAGATTAGCATCCTTTAAGCCAGGTATGAGAATATGACCAAAGAATCTCAATTATTTATTACAATCAATGTTTATTATCTAGTGAAACTAAAAGTGTACCTCAATGTCATTGGGCTATGAGTTTTATTCTACATGAACCTTAGACAACAATTCAAAAAACAAAGTCCTTCTAAAGATGATTATTATATCTTAGATGTTTTTATATGCAGAAGGATAGTGTAAAATAAGATTGGCAAATTTGTCATGATCAAGTATCTTCTGTATCTATTTATTTGCACATCTGCACATCTGCGGAACTCAAAAACAAAACTCAATGTTAACTTGAAGTAGTTTGAAAGTAACTTACCGGTATTCCTGTCATTGGTGTTACCTTCTGCATGATATCGTTCACTGTATCCATGTTTCTTGCTGTTAAATATAATGCCTATAAAAAGTAAAGAAAAAATATTATGATATAATTTAAATCACATGATTATATACTTAGTTATTATTTAATCACTATTTATGAAGTACACCTGCAATAACTAAGCTAATGTAGCCTAAACACCTTTTTATTTTTCAATATTTATAACTCAACTCTGGAAGGCTGGCAGCCTCACAAGTCTATCTAAATTAAGTACTTGGGTAACAGGTACTCAAACATGACAGGTAACAGGTCGTGTATGATGAAGGGAGATTGAGGAGCCATGGATGCTGGAACTCTTTTCTTTCATCATGGCAGCAGGGGTTGGGGAGCAGTAGAAACAGAGCTGAACCATTTGCTGACTCCCTGACTGTACTTCCACCATTTTACTAATCTATTTTCATGTGCCGCATATGCACAGTTGAAAGACAACCAGGATAAGAAGTGAACTTTAAACCATGAACTTTAAGCCAATAAGAATGAGTATTTTCTCCATCACTCTTTCTAATTGGTTGATATACAATGTTGAAATCCGTTGCAGTGATAGATGTAGGAATCCAAAATAAATACCTTAGTGATTAAACCCCATCACTTCATATTCTCGAGAATAAACAAGTGCTTATAATATTAGCTTTCTACTGCCTTTCATATTTAACTCTGCTCCAGAGACCTAAGAAGAGAGCCTGAAGAAAATAGCATAAATTCAAATGGTAGGAATTGATCAGAATTGATACCACTGATACACTGGAATTCTTATCTGTCTCCATAGAATATGACAATGAGTAGATAGGCACATTTTATGCAGATAGTTTCGGTAGTACCAAGTTATCTCCACTAAAGTTTCTAAGATTCTAGGAAACTGTCCCTTAATAAAGAAAATCAGATTGGGCTAAAGAGATGGCTTAGTGGTTAAGAGCACTGTCTGTTCTTCCAGAGGTCCTGAGTTCAATTCCCAGGAACCACAGGATGGCTCACAACCATCTATAATGAGATCTCTTGCCCTCTTCTGGCCTCTAGGTGTACATGCAGGTAGACTACTTAATAAACAATTAATATATCTATAAAAAAAGAATATTAAAAAAGAAAATCAGAACACGTGCCCTCTCTGTATAGACAATAAAAAATTAAACAAAGCCAAAAGACACTAATGGATAACCTGTATCTTTCAATGTATTTATATTTATTATCTTTTAACAATTAGGCATAAAATATTTCCTTGAAAATGAAGTGTGCGAGTGTGTGCGAGTGTGTGTGTGTATGTGTGTGTGTGTGTGTGTGTGTGTGTGTGTGTGTGTGTGTTGTTGTTGCTGAAAGTTTACCCCAGTTCTTAACATATCATGCCAGGTTAATTGAATTTTATGAACAAGGATAAGTTACACTTAGTAATTTTACAACTTACTATTTATAGACTAGGAAGTATGGAAAAGCACTTCAGAATCTGAAATATTTGCTCTGATCTTGTAGTACTAATATAAGTATGAAGGAATGAAAGTGTGCTTCTACTCCGAAAGTGAATTAAATCATCTCTGGAAAATAAAGATAATTCAGGGCTCACATGATAGAAGTAACTAGACAATCTCCAGCAAGTTTCCTTCTCAACATAGGCACTTTGACATATGTGTTCACACTTGAAACTACTCGCACACACACACAAAGCATAGTAAGAGTAATAATTTGAAAGATAAGTAAGGCTTCTGACATTTTATTGAATTTTTAAAAATTCTTGCCTATCATTTTAACCAGTGCAGTATTTTATAGAAAAAACACATATGTGATAGGGTAGTAGCATTTCATTCTCATCATATAAAATATTGTGTTTTTAGAGAATGTGGAACAGTTTACATACATTTGGACCATATTAAGATTTAAATTATGATTGCTTGCCGTGTGTATTTCCTTTTGATAAGATTTTGTGTTTTAAAACAAACACATTTCAAGAGACAGAGTCTTCTTAAACCAAAAATTTCTAAAAATACTGCTTATTAAAGCATTAAAATGGAAATATAATCTGAAGTTTGGCATATATGTTAAAATAAACGTGATATATAATGAACCAGAGATACATAGATAATTTTTAAGAGTGAAGACCATTGGAAGCTGGAGAAGAAATGGAACAGGACAGGAGCCTACCACAGATGTCCTCTGAAAGAGGCAAGGTGTTCAAGGGTGTGAAGACTCATAACAAAACTTTGGGCAGAGTTCAGGGAATCTCATTGAAGAATGGGGAGATAGAAAGACCTGTATGGGACAGAAGCTCTACAAGGAGATCAACAGAGCCAAAAAACCTGGGCCCAGGGTGGCCTGCAGAGACAAAAACTCCAACCAAGGACCATTCATGGAGAGGACTTGTTCAGATGCACTCCATAAGCTGCTTAGTTTCCAAGTGGGTTTCCTTAGTAATGGGAGCAGGGGCTGCATCTGACATGGGATCAGTGGCCATCTTTTTGATCACGTTGCCCTGGGGTGTACAGCTTTTCCAGGCCACAGAGGAAGAAGATACAGCAAGACTTAATGTCAGATAGAAGGGAGAAGCACCTTCCATCAGTGGAACTGGGAAAGGGCATAGCAGGAGAAGAGGGAGGAAGCATGGTACTAGGAAAACCCAAGTGAGAGGTCTAGAGCAGAAATACAAAGTGAATAAATTGTAATGAATAATGCATAAAAATACAGAACTAAAGAATTAAAGAAGCTGAAAAGCAGCAAAAAAAGTAATCTGAACAGAGCTAAACAGAGAATTCTCTGTAGAGGAATATAGAATGGCAGAGAAACACTTAAAGAAATGCTCAACCTCATTAGCCATTAGGGAAATGCAAATCAAATCACCCTGAGATTTTACCTTACACCCATCAGAATGGACAGGATGAAAAACTCAAGTGACAACACATGCTGGAGAGGTTGTGGAGAAAGGCAAACCCTCCTCCATTGCTGGTGGGAATTTAAACTTGTACAACCACTCTGGAAATCAATATGTCTCTTTCCCAGAAAACTAATAATAGCACTTCCTCAAGATCCAGCCATACCACTCCTAGGCATATATCCAAAAAAGGCTAAAGTACACAATAAGGACATTTGCTCAACCATGTAGCAGCTTTATTTCTAATAATCAGAAGCTGTAAACAGCCTAGATGACCCTCAACTGAAGAATAGATGCATAAATTGTGGTACATCTACACGATAAAATATTACTCTGCAATGAAAAACAAAGAAATCATGAAATTTGCAGGTAAATGGTAGGACCTGGAAAGGATCATCCTGATTGAGCTGTCCCAGAAGCAGAAAGACACACACAGTATATACTCACTCATATAGACATATAACATAGGATAAACCTACTAAAATCTGTACATCTAAAGAAACTAATCAAGAGAGAGGACCTTGACTAAAACACTCAATCCCCATCCCAAAAGGTAAAGAGGACGGACATCAGAAGAAGAAGAAAACAGGAAACAACCTAGGAACCTGCCACAGAGAGATTCTGAAAGGCTCTGCCCTGCAGACTATCAAAGCAGATGCTGAGCCTGATGGCCAACTGTTGGGCAGAGTGCATGGAATCTTATGTAAGAAGCGGGAAATAGTAAGATCTGGAGAGGACAGGATCCCCACAAGGAGAGCAAGAGAACCAGAAAATTTGAACACGGGTCTTCCCAGAGAATCATATTCCAACCAAGTACAATGCATGTAGATAACCTAGAACCCCTGCATAGATGTAGTCCATGACAGCGTAGTATCCATGTGGGTTCCATAGTAATGGGAAGAGGGACTGCCTCTGACATAATCTGATAGGACTGTTCTTTGATCACCTCCCCCTGTGGGGAGAGCAGCCCTACCAGGCCACAGAAGATGACAATGTAGCCATTCCTGATGAGATCTGATAGACTAAGATCAGAAGGAAGGAGAGGAGGACCTTCCCTATCAGTGGACTTGGGAAGGAGCATGCATGAAAAAGCATTTGACAAAATCCAACATCTATTCATGTTTAAAGTACTGGAGAGATCAGGGATACAAGGCACATATCTAAACATAGTAAAGGCGATTTACAGCAAGCCCATAGCCATCATCAAACTGAACGGAGAGAAACTTAAAGCAATCCCACTGAAATCAGGGACAAGACAAGGCTGCCCACTGTCTCCATATCTCTTCAACATAGTGCTGGAAGTCCTTGCTAGAGCAATAAGACAGTTGAAGGAGATCAAGGGGATACAGATTGGAAAAGAAGAAGTCAAATTATCACTATTTGCAGATGATATGATAGTATATATGAGTGACCCCAAAAACTATACCAGGGAACTCCTACAGCTGATAAACACCTTCAGCAAAGTCACCAGATACAAAATTAACTCAAAAAAATCAGTAGCACTACTGTATACAAAAGACAAAAGGGCTGAGAAAGAAATTAGAGAAACAACACCATTCACAATAGCCAAAAATGACATAAAGTACCTTGGTGTAACCCTAACCAAGCAAGTCAAAGACTTGTATGAAAAAAATTTCAAGTCTCTGAAGAAAGAATTAGAGGAAGATATGAGAAGATGGAAAAATCTCCCATGCTCATGGCTTGGCAGGATTAACATAGTAAAATGGCCATCTTACCAAAAGCAATCTACAGATTTAATGCAATCCCCATCAAATTGCCAACACAATTCTTTACATACCTGGAAAGAAAAAATCTCAACTTTGTATGGAATAACAAGAAGCCGAGAATTGCTAAAACAATCCTCTACAATAAAAGATCTTCTGGAGGTATCTCCATCCCTGATCTCAAATTGTACTATAGAGCAACAGTTATAAAAACTGCATGGTACTGGCATAGAAACAGAATGGTGGATCAATGGAATCGAACAGAAGACCCAGAAATAAACCCACACCTTACGGACACCTGATTTTTGACAAAGATGCCAAAACCATACAATGGAAAAAAGATAGCATCTTCAACAAATGGTGCTGGTCCAACTGGATGTCTACATGTAGAAAAATGAAAATAGATCCATACTTATCACCCTGCACAAAACTGAAGTTCAAGTGGATTAAAGACCTCAACATAAAACCAGACACATTAAATCGGCTAGAAAAAAAAGTGGGGAATACCCTAGAACTCATTGGTACAGGAGAAAACTTCCTGAACAGAACACCAACAGCACAAGCTCTAAGAGCAACAATCAATAAATGGGACCTCATGAAATTGAAAAGCTTCTGTAAAGCAAAGGACACCGTCATCAAAACAGAGCGACTGCCTACAGATTGGGAAAGAATCATCACCAACCCTTTATCTGACAGAGGACTCATATCCAATATATATACAGAACTAAACAAGCTGAAAAGCAATAAACCAAGTAATCCACTTAAAAAATGGGGAACAGAGCTAAAGAGAGAATTCTCTGTAGAGGAATATCGAATGGCAGAGAAGCACTTAAAGAAATAGTCAACCTCATTAGCCATTAGGGAAATGCAAATCAAAACAACCCTGAGATTTCACCTTACACCCATCAGAATGGCCAAGATGAAAAACTCAAGGGACAACACATGCTGGAGAGGTTGTGGAGAAAGGGGAACCCTTCTCCACTGCTGGTGGGAATGTAAACTGGTACAACCACTCTGGAAATCAATCTGGTGCTTTCTCAGACAACTAGGAATAGCACTTCCTCAAGATCCAGCCATACCACTCCTAGGCATATACCCAAAAGAGGCACAAGTACACAAAAAGGACATTTGCTCAACCATGTTTGTAGCAGCTTTATTTGTAATAGCCAGAAGCTGGAAACAGCCCAGATGCCCCTCAACTGAAGAATGGATGCAGAAACTTTGGTACATCTATACAATGGAGTATTACTCAGCAATGAAAAATAAGGACATCATGAAATTTGCAGGTAAATGGTGGGACCTGGAAAGGATCATCCTGAGTGAGTTGTCCCAGAAGCAAAAAGACACTCATGGCATATACTCACTCATATAAACATACAACATAGAATAAACCCACTAAAATCTGTACATCTAAACAAACTAAGCAAAGGTGAGGACCCTAATTAAAATGTTCAATCCCCATCCTGAAAGGCAAAGAGGATGGACATCAGAAGAAAAAGAAAATAGGAAACAACCTCGGAACCTGCTACAAAGGGCCTCTGAAAGCCAGAAGAAAACAGGAAACAACCTTGAAACCGGCCACAGAGGGCCTCTGAAAGCTTCTGCAGTATAGACCATCAAAGCAGTTGCTGAGCCTGATGGCCAACTGGCAGGCAGAGTGAATGGACTTTTATGTAAGAAGTGGGAAATAGTAAGAGCTGGAGGGGACGGGAACTCCACAAACAGAGCAACAGAACAAGATAATTTGAACACAGGGAACTTCCAAGAGACCCATACTCCAACCAAGGACTATTCGTGGAGATGACCTGGAACCCCTGCACAGGTGTAGCCCATGGCAGTTCAGTGTCCAAGTGGGTTCCATAGTAATGGGAAGAAGGACTGCCTCTGACATAATCTGATTGGCCTGCTCGTTGATCACTTCCCCTGAGGGGGGAGCAGCCTTATCAGGCCACAGTAGAGGACAATGCAGCCACTTTCGATGAGAACTGATAGACCAAGATCAGAAAGAAGAGGAGAACCTCCTCTATCAGTGGACTTGGGAAGTGGCATGCATGCAGAAAGGGGAGGGAGGGTGGGATCGGGAGGGGAGGAGGGAGAGACTTATGGGCGGATACAAAATGAATAAAGTGTAATTAATAAAAAAATTTAAAAAGAGGTCAAAAAAGAAGTATTTATGAATAGATAAAAATATTTTAAAATATAAGCAATCATGGAAATACTACACGAGTCTATATATAAACTATAAAGACTGTGGAAAACACTTAAATTCTAGGAGGAATACTTGGATTGAAAAAATGTATATTGTTGGATCTAGCTGACTCAATTTTCAAGCATTTAACAGCAACAAAAAATTCTCAATTTTGGCATACCACTGCCTAAATTCTCACTTTCTCTCCTCAACCCTCCTCTCATGCCTTCTATTTCATTACTCTACAAAGAGTCTCTCTTCTAGTCATGAGTTTGGAATGTTAATTTTCAATATATATTCACACACATTTGCACAGTTTGGGATGTCCTCTGTGAAGATCTTCATGGAAAGAGTGTTCTTGTTGCCCTTCTTGGCTTTATCAAGACATCTGCTCAAATGCAATCAAAACACACAGTACAGTAAGATGAATTCTCTAGTAGAATATTTCAAGGTAATCATTGTTAACATTTTACCAATATCATCTTAGCTGTAAATATAAAACTATCAATTCAGTGGTGCACATAATGGGATTAGGAAGTATTCAAAAATGTTTCAGAAAGAAAGACATGGTCAGGTAATAGCACATTGACCTAGAAAACAAAGCCAGTCTTCAAAATGTTTTGTCTGCAAGAGAATGTCAGTAACCTGCTTGACTTCAAACTAGGAAGCAGATGGTTTGAGAACACATGGTACAGTAACCTCTACTGAGTGGAGAAACAGTTCACCACAACAAAGAGCACAGCAGGCAGATTTTCCTCAAAATTAAACAAAATATGCATTTTAACAGGAGACTTTAAACTAGTAGCCAGAAAATCTTTAATCAACAGCACATTTTGGGACAACTACCAAATACAATTTTTTTTGAATTTTATTTTTTTCTTATCAGTTACATTTTATTAACTCTGTATCCCAGCCATGTCCCGATCCCTCATTCCCTCCCAGTCCCTCCCTCCCTCCCTCATCTCCACCGTGCCCCTTGCCAAGTCCACTAATAGGGGGGACCTCCCCCCATTCATCTGATCCTGTTTTATCAGGTATTTGATACTCAGAATACCATTCCTACATCACTAAGGAATTAAAGTACGAAAACGAGTATAATACCTGTGGAGAACACGATACCATTGTTCTTTCTCCTCCACAGAGCTGTAATGTAAACAGTGAACAAAATTAAACTCTTGACAAATGCCAAAATTTTTTCATACTTTTAAAAATTATTACTATTTATCACAGTTTATTCACTTTGCATCCAGGCTCTGTCCCATTTCTCATCTCCTCTCTATGCAACCCTCCCTCCTTCTCCCCCTAAGCCCCACCCCTAGTCCTCTGATAGGAGAGGTCCTCCTCCCCTAGTCTCTGACCCTAGTCCATCAGGTCTCATCAGTCCAGGCTACCACTTTCTTCCTTTGTGGCCTGTCAAGGCTGTCCCAACTCCAACCAGGTGGATGTGATCAAAGAGCCAGTCTTCCTCATACAAATATTATAAGACAATTGCCATAGGTGAGCATGACAATATAGATGGCATTCTCCACATGACTGGGTAGCTGATAATACTGTTATTTCTCTGGAAACCTACATGTTAGGAAGTGAACTATCATGTGGATGCTGGTGGAGAAATGCAAGCCTTGACCATGACTATGTAACAAGAACTCTGTGACCTTGGCTGTGCCAAAAATTTCTCCAAACTTTATTTCATTTGTATAAAAGCATAGTTAAGGCTTACAGCATCCTCTTAGCTCTTGAGATAGTGTTCACATCGAAAGGTGCCATTACCCTGCTCAAATGTAGCCCATAGATTCAGTGTCCAAGTGGGTGTCTTAGTAAGGGGAGCAGGGACTTTCTCTGGCATCAACTCCATGGCAGGTTCTCTGATTACCTCTCCCTGGGGGTTGTAGCCTTGCCAGGCCACAGAGGAAGACTATGCAACCAGTCCTGATGAGACCTGATAGGCTAGGTAAAATAGGAGAGGTGACCCTCCCTTATCAGTGGAATAGGGGAAGGACATAGAGAAGAAGAGGAAGGGAGGGTGGGATTAGGTGAAGATGGGGGAGGGGCCATAGCCAGGATACATAATAAAAAATAATAACAATTAAAAAAAAAAAAAAGAAAGAAGAAAGGTGCCACTACACAAACCTCGTGTAAATCACTTGAACTTTGGTTAGAACACACTTAAACCAGGGAAAATAGCTTTTATGAGAAAAAAAATTGTTCGTTTTTTTTCTTCACATGAATTACATAATTGACATATAAGACATTAGTTCCTAGAAAACTAGTGCTTCATTTGGGCGAGGCATAACATCAGTTCTCCTGGTGATAAATAATAATAAACTCATCGTTATTTTACTGTAGCACATAATACTAGAATTTAAATGGATTAAAGATGAATGCAACACACTAACATTTGATAGAATGAAAATTATAGGGTGAATGGTTTGGACCTCAGTGACATTGGATATATTCAGAGTGTCTTATAATGGTCAACATTATTTTTTTATAAACATCTTTTTCTAATCTGAAGGGTAGTTCTTATCCAGTTCACTGTTCTTAATTCTCCTTGCTCACAACTGATACCAGGTACTGTTGTTCCATTCTTAAGTTTAATATATGAGTTATTTCTCCTTGATGAAAATTGTGATTTATGTTGTAAGGAACATTCTTTTCCATTTCTCCATGTTAGTACATTCATAACTGGAGTGGCATATTCATACTGAAATTCTCTGTAACATCTTGTGGAACTATGGACTGATCCTTGACAAAAGACTAGCACATTTCATGTTTCTACTATTAACTGCTCACCCACTTTATACTCTGCCTGAAACCATTCTGATCAGAAGGGTGGATTATACCTGTGGCCCCCAAACTCATGTAGACAACACATCAGATATCACCAAATTAAAAGGTGACATAGCAGGAAACATCAAAGGAACTTACAGAGGAACAAGAAATCTCTAAAGTGAGTGTTTCATGTGATGAACTCTTCATGTGGAAAAGAATATAAATTCGCCTGTATGTTTGTGTACAGCAGAAGATTTACACTACACAATCCCTGTGATTCCAACTGTTTTGTACTGAAGATATTCTCAGCATACCATGATCACATTTTCTTATGAAAGATGAGAGTGTGACTTTGAAATTTACCTGCAGTGAACAAATCAACTGTGACTCTGCTGATCTAATGACACTGGACCTCCTCTGTTGACTATAGACACAAGTGATATTCTCATGAACAGACATTCGAGACCTTGATCCATCCAAGGGTTACTACTTTTATCAGTAGAATTATATGCTCGAATTTTAGGAAATAATCATGGCACTGTAGCATGAATTTTTCAAATTCAATTATACTACACAAAATCATTGGTGAGAGATCAATTTGTTTTTTTTCAAAACCCAGATAATACCTGGTCATTTTGTAGTGAAAAAAAAAGTGGGGTATGCCCTGTTCCTGTCACATCCTTCATAGAGCACAATGTCCTTGATTTCTACCTCAAGGATCTCGGGAAATCCTGATGAGCATCACTGATTAAAAGCTAAGGAACCTACTTCCATGTAAGAATGTGCGTGGTGAAAAGTAGACAAAGTTGTTCATCGTAGGAGCTAAAAACTTGAGTTGAGAACCTGAATACAGTGAGAGTAAAATAAATTCTTATTTGGTAAATATTCTGATTAACTGATTTATATATTGCCTGTAAGTAAGCATTAAACTGACCCACAATTTCTACAGCCAGCCTTTTTGGAACAATGGTCCAAGCTTTAGGTCTTACCGAAAAATGGCTACAAAATTTCCCATAGGACACAACAGGAAAATCGATTTAGAAGCAGAGAAGTTCTTGGTCTCAACTCTATCTGCATACTCATCAATCCATAGGTCACGTAGCAAGAGGACATGTTTTACTTTGAACTTCTTCTTATGCCTAGAATAAGAATCAAATATCTCTGTTAGTTTGCTTTTCATTGCAGTTGGAATTACTTGTCGAAAGACCCAGTTCTGCCTGCCCCAGAGCAGAGCACTCATCCATCTCTAGGATCCAAGCACACAGAGCTCATGCCATGCTAGACGATCTCAACAAAGCCTGTGTTGAAAGAAGTTAGTGGGTACACACGTTTCAATGCTCAGAATTAGCTGTTTGCTGATCTTTTTCTGATGATGAGTGTTAAACAAAAACTGTACTGTGGATTTTAAAGGCAAAGCATTTTTAGAAAGTCATGTGTTTCATTATTTCTACCCTCTATTTATTTGGATACTAACATTTTTCCTTTGTATATTTCCATAAATTGCTTACAGAGAAAACTTTTAAAGTTATAATTAGATAATTCAGTTTAATAATCTTTTCAAAATAAATACTGTAAAAATACCATCTGATGCAATAATTTTCACTTTCCATTGTCTTTCACCGTGAACTAGGACGTCATGTCAGCTCACTACCGTTGCTCCTTCAGTGAACGCAAGGTGTGCATCTCATACAAGGAACACAGAGAGGATTCAGTTTGCCAAGAACTGTTTCAAGTGATTACAAACATGTCTTCCTTTCAAGCATTCTGGTGCTATCAATATCCTCTTGTAAAACAATACCTGGGAGCATAAGTTTCATTCTTTCACTCTTTTTATGTGAAATTAGTTCTTTGAGAATTTCACATATATGTGCAAGGTGCTCTGATATTTTTTGTCATTCTCTCATTTCTATCTCCTAACAGCTCTCCCTCTCGCATCTGTAAATGTGTTTTTGGATATTTTTATGATGGACCGAGTAGTATCTGAGTCATTTGTTACGTGAACCTGGACATATAACTACTCTCCACTGGATACTAGTGAGCTAAAATGTGGACACACAAGCAAAGATCATGACTCCCCCTCTCTCACATTCAGGAGACTGTGTGTCCCAAGTATAAACCTTGGTTCAAATTCAGAGATATAAGCTGGGCATGGTGGCAAATGCCTGTAACCCCACACCTTGGGGGTTGGGGAGAGGCAGGTGGATCTCTGTGAGTCAGTGGCCAGTCTGCTCTCTGAAGCAAGGCCAGGACAGCCAAGGCTACACAGAGGTCTTAAAAAAGCAACAACAACAATAAAAAATCCTACGTGTAAATATTCAGAAAGTCAATACATGTGAAGATTAACAGGATACTATGGAGATAGATTTCCCACCCCAACTTACATGACATGCTATAATCAAAATACAATCATATCATATACCATTTGCTTCAGGATACACACACAAGCACAGAGACACCCACAAGCATCACAGACATACAAAACATTTGTTTTTATATTTGCATTCTACTATCAAGACATCTATGTGTGTATATATATATATGTACATGTATATTAATATACATATATGTATATATAAAACAAAATTTAGAAAAAATTCTTAAACCTATAACTATTAATTTCAGTATTTTTCCTGAGACAATCTGCCTTGAAAATGGAAATAATTACAATTATCACTTAAGTGTTCGATGATACTTTCCATAATACAAATTACACTGACAAAACAGTATTTAATACAAATGTAACAACTGAACGAATACGAATGTACAGTCTTTTAGAAAACTAACCCATTTAGTTTCCTTTATTCTCAAAAAACAAAATGTAGTTCACTTATTTCTCAACTACACTGTGTGGAATATGATCAGTATTTTTTTACATTTCAAATGAGTTGATTACCATCTTTAATATCTAAAATCTGAGGAATTCTAACTGTAGTCTGAAGGGGAACTGAGGAGAAATTACAAGAAAGATGGACAGAACGACAGACAGCTGTGTCATTCACTTATTTTAGGCCTGCATCGGTTTTACCCTAAGTCACCATTTTTTAGGTTGGTAGCTTAGAGTGACTGACCAGGGCTGACAGGAAAATGTACGCAGTTGGTTGTGTCTATTTTATAAAAGAATGCTCTCCTGGACTTTTCATTTTCCTCATGATTTTTGAAGTGGAACTTCAGGAATATTATTCTCTGATGACCAGAAAGTTTGCCCCGAAAAATGAATAGAATTTCCTGGATGTCTGTCCTACCATCCATTCATTGATGTACTTTTTAGAATGCCCGAAAATTATTTACTTGAGAGCAGTACCAATTTCATACCTTTCAAAATAGTATGAAGGCTATAGTCATGGCACATGGAGATTATATGTGACGTGCTCCAAGAAAACACCTCCAAGCTCGTATGTGACAATGCAACCATGTAAAAGGTGCAACCACAGCAGACTTCTGTAGCATCTGCAGGGTCACCAACAATGACCTTTTTTTGTTCCTCCGGTTTTCACTAATGAGTGTAAGAATAGTATCTGCTTCTCATTCCTTCACGCTCACTTGGAAGTTATGAGCTCAGAGGAGCATACATATGTGGCCCCTGCCGAGCCACTGTTGTAAACAGGGACTTTCCCCCTGCTTCTACAATCTGCCTCTGCAACAGGCAATGTTTTCAATATGTTGTTTTGAGAAAATTTCTTAGTGAAACTTACAAACTTGCAACTCTCATAAATCAGCTTCAAAATGGATAGAATGGTTGGCACGTGCTACCACACCTGCCTCCATTTCACATTTGTGCTGTACTTTTCCCAGATTTAAACTGCAGAAAAGCACCTTAATTAATTCATTGTTTTCAGTTTGAGTAAAAGATTTGTGAAAACAGAGTGAAAATGTGGACAGACGAACGTTCTCAGTCTCTACCCTGCTCAAAGGAATATGGGACCCTGAGTAATTTCGAGGGTAAGAGAAATAATCCTCCCGTAGAAAACGCAGACAGACTGGGTATCAGATACTAAATGGACAATCCTGAAAACACACATACAATTTAATATTATACTGACTGAGAAGATTATAATTATCTATGTAAAATACATATTTTAAAAGACACAGATATGTATCTCAATATACATATACAACAATTATTTTAAAAAGAAACCATGAGTTTTTTAAAAAAGAACAAGAAAGGGAATAATAGAGGATGTGGAATATTTTTAAAATGGGGGTTTAAATAACAAAGTAATTCTAATATCAAAACAATAAACAAAATATAAAAATATTGTTTTGTATACTAAGGCCTAATCAACTGTGTCCTCGCAGTTAGGCTGACATGGCACACATACTCACAGGTTAGTAGATATAATCAGAAAGTCATCCAATAATGAAAAATATTGTTTCTTCTTTAACCAGCCTCTTTTGATTTCAACAGGGCCTTGACATAACAAAGTACAGTGTGTTCCTTCTGTGAACTCCTCCCGGGTTTCCATGTCAGATAAATAAGGATTCATACAGGTCTCCACCTAGAACAGTCATTCAGTTCATAAGTTATAAGAGCAGTTCTTACTTAACTTCAGAGGTGCATGGGTTCAAAACACAGGCTCCATGGCAGGATTCTGTTGAAGTATAGGCAGGTTTTAAATGAAACAGAAAAACAACACTGCCAACAAGTCTGGGCCCGGGGGTCTGCAGAGACTGATGCACCAACAAGGATCATGAATGGAGAGTATTTAGAACTCCTGCTCAGATGTAGCTGATAGGCAACACATTCTCCTTGTGGGCGCCTTTGTCATGAACTCAGTTGCCTGCTCTTTGATCACTGTAGGCTGGCAACGCAGCCTTGCCAGGCCAAAGAGGAAGAGGATCTATGCATTCCTGATGAAACCTGATAAGTAAGGGTCAGATGGAAGGGAAAGAACTCCCCCTTTCCATGGTCTAGAAGAAGAAGATAGGGAGTAGATATGGAGAGTAAGTGTGGGAGGAGTTGAGGAAGGGGACTACAATCAGCTTAAAAAATGAATAAATTTATAAAAATAATAAAAAAATCTGTTTGATTATCTGAAAAAAAAACAGAAAAGAGGAGGTACTTAGGAAAAGATGCATTGGGAACAGACTGAAGGAGTGGGCTTTTCTCAGAAATTATTGACTTGTGGGTGGTGGGGAAAGTTTGAAGGGTAGTCGGTGTGGTCTAGATCAATGGTTCTCAACCATCCAGAAGATTTACAACTTTAATATAGATCCCTCATGCTGAGGTGACAACCAACCAAATATTATTTCATTGCCACTTTATAACTGTAATTTTGTTACTGTTATGAATCCAAATGTAAATATCTGATTCGTAGATTTCTGATATGCCAACCTCAAAGAAGTCAGGACCCATAAGTTCAGAACCACTGGTCAAAAGTTAGGAAATGGTGGGGAATGTAATTTTATTTCAATTAAAATCATTTTTTTAAATAAATGAGTAAAAAATATTCTTTTAAAATTGGGTTTACCAACATTTTTCATGTTTTCTAAAGTAAAGCAGGAAACATTGCAAGGTATCTTCCTGCAGAGAAGAAGAAATATTCACATACTAGAACGATTTCCCACGAAAAACAGATTGATATCAAACACCCAATGAAGGCCAAAGTAGTCGACTCCTAAACACTGGCCAGTGGAGTAGTAACATGGATATCATTGTTCACTCTAAGTGCAATATTATGTGTACAATAACAGGAGGACAGTTGTGACAAACATTGTGAAATATAGATTGCTCCCCACATATTAATCCCTAAATTTTTAACCTATCAAAGTTCAAATTGAAAAATGCAGGATGCAGATATCATTAACTTCTGTGAAACTTAGACTCTAACAGATGTAAAAACATGGGAGATTTTATAGAGAAATGTGCTTTGCTGAGATAGTCAGACAGGTCCATGGATAGAGAAGTTAGACAGCTTTGAGGAGTACAGAGGAGGACGCATGCTTATTAGTGTAGAGTTAAGTTTATATAGTAAATCCAAAAGACACTTAAGAAATGTATGTATTGGAATGAAAACTAAACTCAATACTTAGTAAGCAAATATAAATAAATATGAAAAAACTCAGGTCTTCCTAATGATTTAAACTCATTAGATCTTAGGGAGCACATCTATCCAGAAATAAAAGACTTGGTTCACATCAAGAGAGAGGGCAGAAGGATTTATGGTGTTTAGAAACAAACAAACAAAAAACAACAAAAAGTACCCAGCATTATTCATTAAGCATTTGTGAGACAGACCTTGTCAACAAAGAGAAGTCATTTCCCATGCCTCGGCCAAAAAGGACACATGGCTCTCCAAGGACCTGTGGCCTATCAGGATATTTAACACCCTGCCTGGCCTCCAGCTTAACTGAAGGGGAAGCAAAAGTAGTTGTTAAGTGTTTGAAAACCCACCTGTGTAAGAAGATAATTCTGCACTCAGAAAGGCCAACAGAATAGACATGAGAAGGGAGAAAACAGGGGAACAGGACAGGAGTCACCATAGAGGAGCTCTGAAAGTCATTACCCCGGACATCAAAGCAGATGATGTGACTCAGAGCCAAGCTTTGGGCAGAGTGCAGGGAGTCTTAGAAGAGGGAGAGAGAAAGACCTCGAGGGGACAAGAGGTCCACAAGGAGAGCAACAGAACCAAAATATCTGGGCCCAGGGACCTTTACTGAGACTGATACTCCAACCAAGGACCATTCATGGATATAACCTAGAAACCCTGCTCAGATGTGGCCCATGGCAGCTCAGTATCCAAGTGAGTACCCTAGTAAGAGGAACAGAGACTGTCTCTGATCTGAACTCAGTGAGTAGGTCTTTGATCGATTCCCCTGAATGGGGGAGCAGCCTTGCCAGAACACAGAGGAAGAAAATGCAGCCAGTTCAGATGAGACCTGATAAGTTAGGGTCAGATTGAAGAGGAGGAGAACCTCACCTATTCGTGGATTTGGAGAGGGGCATAGGAGGAGATGGGGGGGGGTGGGATTGGGAGGGAATGAGGGAGGGGGCTATATCTGGGATACACAGAGAATAAACTGTAATTAATATAAAAAATAAAAATTTAACTAAAAAAAGAATTGTACCAACTCAGTTTCATGATTAACAAAATTGAGAGTGAATGAAATTATGAAATTTATTCCTGTTTACTGTGAATCCATGTCAAATGTTGAGAAGTGTGTTCCACAGAACACTATATATGTTGGGAACAGTAAGAGTCTGATGAAAACCAGAGATTTCTTAGATTTTTGTGTTGAAATTTGCCCAGTTTCCAACTAAGTTTTTTGGTTATAGTACGCAAAACAATGAGATGTAGCAGAAAATAATTCTCTATCATAACTTGGACACATAGATTTTGAAGATATCCAGACAACATTCTCACATACAGCTCAGAGCATACCTCTCCTGACATGATAACTTTGTGTCCTTGGGGGAATGCTACTGAATATTGCTAACATGTATAGCTCCCCATGAAGACACACTTGAGTTAAGAGTTAGTTCACAAGATCTGGATGAATCAAAACAGAGCACTTCCTGAAACCATTACTCTATCATGAGAATCATAATAGTCATGTGAAAAATACCTTTACGGTGGAGCCTGGAATGAAGAATCTCTCAATGGGCATGAAATTAGCCTTTTCTCTCCTGGCACTAAATACCAAGTGTGGCTACAGTAGCTTGTAGACCAAGCACTGAAGTCTGAAGATTCTGAAGTAGTCATAGTGACAGACCATTGTGAGGTCAACACTGTAAAGCTCATGAAGTAACTGACAAAGTGACACATGCATTTCATTTTCTTTCATACTTTTGGCTTCAAAATTATTATAGAAATATTTTTGACCATATGTTCTTAGAGAATAATAGATTTCAATGCCATATGTGCATAAGCAATTAATGTATGACATATATGATAGATGATAAATAAATACATGATAGATAGATATAGATAAAACTTTGAAGTATAGAGAGAAAACTGTAATCATATGAGTTCAACAATAAGAGGGATAATTGTGTGAAACACTGTGAAATTTCTATTCATGCTCAAAGAGTCTGAATTCTTAATATTTTAACCAAGTAAAAGTCTACTTGATTAAAGGTAGCATGCAGAAATCATAAATACTGTGAGCCTCAGAGTCTAGCTGATGCAAAAATCACAGCATACTGTAAAGATGAATGTGCTTATCTAAATGCTTCATGCATGGAGAAATAAGACAACTTTGAAGACTACAGAGGACAACACATACTTATTAATATATACTAAATCCTAGAGCCAAATAATTGTGACTTAAACAATTTGTGAGATGCTCCGTAAATATTTATATTAAATATCTAGTAATTCTTGGTCACATAATATTCTTGAACAGCTATTTTACAATTAGAATGCCTGCTTTTGAAATGAGTGAATTTTGTTAATAGTAACCAATTGTGCCTCCTGCACACTGCTTAGTTTCTTTAATATATGAATTTTTACAGTACTAATTAAGATAACAAAACTGTACCAAATTGTAAATTTTATATAACTATCTTTACTGTATAATGTTGACTTCATATGACTGATACCTTGCACTGTGGTAAATGAAAACAAATCAGAAAGAAATTTATATATTAGAATACTATAACTGAAACCATTACTTGATATGTGAACATAAGTAGATGTAAAAAAAATAACCAGGTTTTCCTAAAAATTTAAGGTCCCAGGGAATGCAGATATGCTAAAATGCCAGTCTTGTTCTCCATCAAGAGAGGAATGGATACAGACATTATTGTACTTTTACACAATGGAATACTACTCAGCAATTAAAAACAAGGAAGTCATAAAATTTGCAGGCAAATGGTTGGATCTAGAAAATATCATCCTGAGTGAGGTATCCCAGGAGCAGAAAGACACACACACAGTATATACTCACTTATATGTGGGTACTAGACCGATAAGATAAGATAAATATACTAAAATATGTGCACGTAAAGAAGGTAAACAAGAAATAGGACCCGGGATAAGATGAGCAATCATCACATAGAAAGACAAATGAGATGGTCATGGGAAGTAGCAGAAAACAAGAAACAGGACAGGAGCCTACTGCAGAGGACCTCTGAAAGACTCTGCCTAGCAGTGTATCAGAGCTGATGCTGAGACTCATAACCAAACCTTTGGTAGGGTGCAGGGAATCATATGATAAAAAGGGAAGTTATTATGACCGGGAGAGGACAGGAGCTACACAAGCTCCACAATATATCAGGGCATGGTGGTCCTCTATGAGACTTTTTCTCCAACCAAGAACCATCTAGGGATATAACCTAAAACCTTTGCTCGGATATAGCCTATGGTAGTTCAGTATCTAAGTGGGTTTCCCTTGTAAGGGGTACAGGAACTATTTCTGACATGAACTCAATGACTGGCTCCTTTACTTCCGCCCTCCCCCTGAGGGAGGAACAGCCTTGCTAGGCCACAGAGGAGGACATTGAAGCCAGTCCTGAAGATACCTGATAAGCTAGGACCTCCTCTAGCAGTTGTCTTGGAAAGGGGCAGCAAGGAGATGAGGGAGGGAGGGTGGAATTGGGAGGAAATGAGGGAAGGGGATATGGCTGTGATACAAAGTAAATAACCTGTGATTAATATTAAAAAATAAAAACTAATATTAAAAAAGGAGATCAGTTGTATTTGACTGTGTAAATGTGACTTTTTAAACGTATTCATCAGATGATATACAGATAAGTAAACATCTGTAATAAATACTGAGTATATGCCCAACAGTGGTATAGCTGGATCTTGTGTGTTATCTGCTATCAACTATTTCAGGAACCTCCATCCTGAATTTCATGGTGACTGTTTTAATTTGCATTCCCACCAACACCATCCTTGCTCTCATTTGCTGTTATTTATCTTATTAATCTTGCACATTCTAACTATAGATCTCAAAATGGTTTTAACTTTTATTTTTCTTAGCTCTGAAAGTCGTTCAAAGATCAAATCTCTCACCTTCAGTCTCAGCAATCTATGTAGAAGAGGAAATATTCCACATGGATTTGAAAAACAAAATAGGACAATGCTTTGTAAGTTTTCTAAATTTTTTATCCTGAATAGGAGTGGAATTGTGTAAAACATTACTCCCTGAATATGTTCATTTTATTATAAACATTTCTATTACGTTTTAAAATATAGTGATTCCTGATTAATTAAAGTGAGAATAGGGAGTGAGTGGAGGAGGGAACCTGGATGTCTCAAGCTGAAGAAACATAGCTCATAAATACATAATGCTTTAACCCTCCTCTCTACTGGGACATCCTGTGTGCAGTCTATCCTAGGTTTTGTATAAGCTGGAACAAAAGGCCAAGGGGTGAGATGGAGGCCAAGACCACTCCCAGAATCAAGCCAGAATGGGAGAATAAAAAGGGGAAGTTAAGACCAGAGATATCATTGAGGCTCAGCCTAATCCATATAGGTGAGGGGTAGACCAGTCTCAAGATGGTTCTGGAAGTCCTTGAAGGGAAGGAAGGTTGGAGTAGACCTTTGTGATACCTAGAGGATGAGGTCAGAGGGGAAAGGAAGACTGTAGCAGGTTTTGCTACAGACCTGGGAATGAGACTGTGAGATTTGATCTGGTGGAACAAAGAGAGAAAGGAGATTCCTCAAGAATCCTACCTGGTTTTGACGATTTTTTAAATTTTTTTATTTTGTTTTTATTAATTACAGTTTATTCACTTTTATCTGTAGTCCCCTCCCCATCCCCTCCAAATTCCACACTCCTTCCCTCTTCTTCTCCTAGCTGCTTCCCCACTCCAAAGATAGGGGAGGTCTGCCTCTCCTTCCATCAGAACCTAGTCTATCAGTTGACAAATATTTTTATTAGGAAACAAAACAAACAAACAAACAAACAAACAAAAAATCCTTGGCTTTTTCGCTAAAAATATATCGGTACCCTGGTGTTTTCAATTGCTTGCTTTCATGTTTGTTTTGAATTAAATTAGTTGAAGCATTAAGAGAAACTTAAAAAAAAAACTTCACGTATTTAAAAAAAATATTGCTTGTTTTAGTTTGAGTCAAAAATTATTATACATTTTATTTTCTCAGAAGTGTTTTAGAGTGGCTTTATCTATAGCTTAGCTTCCAATTTATTCATTTAATCATATCGAGTTATTCATCGTAACTTTTAATAAATGCACACACACACACTCACACTTACTTTGCCGCATAAATATCATCAAATTGTGAACTGTTTAAATTGTTCCTACATTTCACTTTAATCTGGCATGAGAAACTGGAAAACAACCTGCACTGAAGCTTGGTAGGAAATAATCTCATGCTCAAAATAAGTGCTAAGGATGCGCTTCATTGAGTTCCAAAGTGGTTGTAGAAGTTTATATTCTTACCAACAATGGAGGAGAATTCCTCTTTCTCCACAACCTTTCCAGAATGTGTTGGCCATAGAGTATTTATTCTTAGCCATCCTGATGATTATAAGGTGGAATCTCAGTTTTGTTTTGTTTTTAATTTACATTGCCCTAATGAATAAGTACTTCCTTGGGTATTTCCTTCTTTCTTCCTTTTTTTTTTCACTTTGTAAATTTATTGAAATTTTTATAAAATACAATTTATTCACTTTTTATCCCTGCTGTAGTTTCATCACTCATCCCCTCCCAATCCTACCATCCTTGCCTCATCTTCTCTCAAGACCCTCCCTAAGTCTACTGATAGGATATGTCCTACACCCCTTCCCTCTAACCCTAGGCTATCAAGTCTCATCAGAACTGGCTACATTGTTTTCCTCTGTGGCCTGGTAAGGCTGTGCCCCCATCAGGAGGAGGTGATCAAAGAGCCAGCCACTGAATTAATGTCAGAGACATTTCCTATTCTCATTACTAAGGACCACTTGGAGACTGAGCTGCAGTGGGTAACATCTGTGCAGGGGTTCTATTGTTTCTAGGATATCCCATGCATAGTCCTTGATTGAAGTATCAGTCTCACAAAAGACCCCTGCACCCAGAAGTTTTTGATTTGTTGCTCTTCTTGTGGAGTTCCTGTCCTCTTCAGGCCTTCCTATCTCCTCCTTCTTTCATAAGTTTCTCTGCACTCTGCCCAAAATTTGGCTATGAGTCTCAGCATCTCCTTTGATACCTTGCTGGGTAGAGTCTTTCAATGACTCTGTGGTAGGCTCGTGTCCTGTTGCCTGTTTTCTCCCTCTTCTGATGTCCATCCCCTTTGCCTTTCTGCATGGGGAATGAACATGTCATTAAGTGTTTCTCTACCTTTAGAAATTCCTCTGTTAAGGATTCTGTTTAACTCTGTACCCCATTTTTAAATTTAATTATTTGTTTTTTTGCTATTTAACTTCTTGAGTTCTTTATATATACTGGATATTAGCCCTCTTCAGATGTAGGGTTGGTAAAGATCTTTTCCCAGTTTGTAGATTATCATTTTGTTATGTTGACAGTGTCCTTTCTTTATAGAAACTTTTCCATTTCATAAGTTCCCATTTATTGATTATTGATCTTAAAGCCTATGTTGTTGGTGTTCAGTTCAGGAAGTTGCCTCCTATGCCAATGAGTTCAAGGCTTTTCTCCACTTTTAATTCTAACATATTTAATGTGTCTTGTTTTACACATCTGAAGTGGGAGTACACAGGAAACAGAACAAGAGCCTGAAAACCTACCCTGCAGGGTACCAAAGCAAATGCTAAAACTTAGCCAAACTTTGGGCAGAGTGCAGAGAATCTTATTGAAGAAGGGGGAGATAGAAAGTCCTGGAGGTTTCAAGAACTCCACAAGGAGACCAACAGAGGCAAGAACTCTGGGCCCAAGGTATCCATAAGAATCTGATGAATCAACCAACAAATATGCACAGAGAGTTCCTAGACCCCCTGATCTGATGAAGTACATGGGCAATTCAGTCACCATGGGGTTTGCCTTGTTAGGGGAGCAGGGGCAGTCTCTGGCATGAACTCCATTGCCTGCTCTTTGATAACTTTCCCCTTGTGAGGTGGCATTACTAGGCAACAGAGAAAGAGGATCCAGACAGTCCTGATGTAAGCTCATTGGCTATAGTCAGACAGTGGGGGAGGAAGGCTTCCCCTATCAGTGTACTAGAGGATCTATATATAGGCAAGGAAGAAAAGGGGAGGAAGGGACAATTAATTAGAAGATGACAGAGGGGGGCTACAAATGTGATGAAAGTGAATAAATTGTAATATATATATATATATATAACTAATATATATATATATTACTAATATATATATTAGTTATATATATTACTTATATTTATTACTAATATATATATATTAGTAATATATATATTAGTTATATATATAAATTATCCTTTATATATATATAAACTAATATATATATATTAGTTAATATATATATATATTAGTTAAAAAAAGGAAAAAAAGTGTTTATGTGTTTATAGGAGCGTGGCATGTGGCACATGCCTATAATCCCAGCAGTCAGTGAGGCATGGGCAGGCCAGTCCAGAACAGCCCAAACTACACAGAGAAACCTTGTTAAAAAAAAGAGTTTATTTTAAAGGTTAATAAGCCTGTTAAGATATAAAATTATATCTACTAGATATATTTTTATATAATTTAACAGAAATGTTAAGTAAAGAGATGTATGCTATCAATTTATATAGACTATTCCAAAAGAACATAGCAGTCTAATAAATTATTTCAAATTTATAATAAATAATTAATTTTCTTGAAGAATATAAAAAACAGCATAAAATATAAAATTGAATTATTAACTATTTAAAACAGTTCATCTATGTCAGTAAATTCAGCAAGTTGCTTCCAATTTCCTGTGAAGGTAAGCCCATTATCAAGCTCTGCCTGAGACCATATATTTTCATGATAAAAAAAAAATAATTGAGTAACAAGTAAATATGGCTTCTTCTTCAGACAGTGTCATAGATGTGCTCCCTCTCATAGCTTGGATCTCAAGCTAGACCAGTCATTGGTTGGCCAATACTCCTAAAATTATTCCACAAAATGAAGATAAACTAACATTGTTAAAGTCATTCTACAAAGTCACAGTTATACTGAAACCTAAACCACACAAAGATTCCACAAAGAAAGAATTTCAGGCCTCATGATCATTGATGCAAAAATACTCAATAATTTACTGCAAACCAAATCCAAGAACACATCAGACACATGATGTCCATGATCAAGTATCCTCAGCCCATGGATGCAGTGACAGTTCAAGATAAAAAAAAATCCATTAATGTAATCCAACATATAAACACACTGAAAAAAAAATCACATGATCATCTCATTATCTGCAGAAAAAGCCTGTGACAAAAATCCAACACCACTTCAAGATAAAATCTTGAAGAATCTCAGCACCTGCTTTGATACACTGCTAGGTAGAGTGTTTCAGAGGCCCTCTGCGGTAGGCTTCTGTCCTGTTACTTGTTTTCTTCTACTTCCAAT
The DNA here is from genome assembly GCF_907164565.1 of Psammomys obesus. NCBI lineage: Eukaryota > Metazoa > Chordata > Mammalia > Rodentia > Muridae > Psammomys > Psammomys obesus. Next base: position 41,250,873 of record NW_026596073.1, on the reverse strand, counting down.
GTCGATCCCCTTTGTATTTCTAGGTGAGTATTGATCACCTTACCCCTGGTCCTCTTTCTTGTTTATCTTCTTTAAGTGCACAGATTTTAGTATGTTTATCTTATCTTATAAGACTAGTACCCACTTATAAGTGAGTACAAACTGTTTGTGTCTTTCTGCTCCTGAGATATCTCACTCAAGGTAATTTAGTATAACCTAGAAGGGACAGAAGCCCCACAAGGTCCAAATATATCAGGGCACAGGGGTCTTCTTTGAGACTGTTTCTCCAACCAAGGACCACACATGTATATAACTTATAACCCCTCCTTGGCAGGGAGGAGATGAGGAAAAAAGGGGGAATTGGTAGAAAAAGAGGGAGGGGGCTACAGCTGGGATACAAGTAAATGACCTGTGATTAAATTATAAATAAATAAATAAATAAATAGATAGATAAATAAATAAATAAATAAATAAATAAATAAATAGATGAAAATTAAAAAAAAATATCTTGGAGAGATCAGGAATACAAGGCCCATACTTGAACATAAGAAAGGCTAGGTACATCAATCCAAAAGCCAACTTCAAATTAAATGGAGTGAACCTCAAAGTTATCTCATTAAAATCAGAGACAAGACAGGGTTGCCCACTTTTTCCCTATTTCTTTAATATAGTACTAGAAGTTCTAAGTAGAGCAATAAGACAACTAAAGAGATCAAAGTAATACAAACAGGAAAGGACAAAGTTAAAGTATGACTATCCTCAGGTGGTCTGGCTATATATATATATATATATATATGTATATATATATATATATATATATATAGGTGACCCCAAAAAATTCCACCAGAGAATTACAGCTTCAGCAGCAAAGCTGGATAAAAGATAATTCAAAAAATCAGTAGCCCTCCTATAAAGAAAGACAAAATGTCTGAGAAATTAGGGAAACCACACCCTTCACACTAGCTACCTATATTATAAAGTATCTAGGAGTAACTCTAACCAAGCAAGCCACAGATCTGTATGAGAAGATATTCAAATCTCTAAAGAAAGAAACAAGATATCAGAAGATCAAAAGATCTCCTATACTCATGGATCAGTAGGATTAACATAGTAAAAATGGCCATCTTACTAGAAGCAGCTACAGATTCAATGCAATCCTCATCAAAATAACAAGACAAATTATTACTGATCATTAAAAAAACAAATCCAACCTTCATGTGGAAAAAAAAGAAAAAAAATAGCTAAAACAACCAGATACAATAATAGAACTTGTTGAGGTTTCTCCATCCTTGATCTCAAGCTGTATTACAGTCTAGCAATAAAATCTGCATAATTCTAGCATAGAAATTGTGCTGCTGATTCATGGAATCAAATCAAAGATCCAGAAATAACCCCATACACTTATGCACACCTGACTTATACCAAAGTTGCCAAGATTATACAATGGTAAAGAAGACAGTATCTTCAACAAATGGTGCTGGTCTAACTGGATATCTACATGTAGGAAATGACAATAGATATACTTATAAGTGAGGATATACCATACTTGGCATTCTGCTTCTGGGTTACCTCACTCAGAATAATCTTTTCTAGTTCTACTTATTTGCCTACACATTTCATGATTTCCTTGTTTTTAATTGCTGAGTAGTATTCCATTGTGTAGACTTACCACAGTATATATGTCCATTCTTCATTTGAGGGACATCTGACAAATGTCCTTGTTATATGATTGAGTGTCTTTCAGATATATGCCCAGGTGTGGCATATTGGATAGGATTAACATACTAAAATCTAAAGTTCTAAAGAAGCTAAACAACAAGGAGGACCCAAGGCAGTAGGCTGAAGCCTCAATCAGAAGGGAAAACAGGATAGATATCTGAAGTAGTAGAAGACAAAGAAGAGGATAGGAGCCTTCCAGGGGGCTCTCTAAAAGATCTACCCACCAGGGTATCAAAGGAGATACGGAGATTCATAGCCAAAATTAGGGCAGAGTGCAGAAAACCTTATGGAAGAAGTAGGAGACAGAAAGTCCTGCAGGGGACAGGAGCTCCACAAGGAAACACACATGGCCAAAAATCCTGGGTCCAGGAGGTCTTGCAGAGACTGATACGCCAAACAAAGACCATCCAGAGAAAGGACCCTGACCCTTGCTCAAAGGAAGCACATAGGCTTTTCAGTTTCCAAGTGGGTTCCCTAGTTAGGGAAACAGGGTCTGTCTCATGAACTCATGAGTTCATATCTCATTATGTGATCTAAGTGTATGGCTCTCTGATCACCTTTCCCTTGGACATGCAGCTTTGCCAGGCTACAAAGAACAATGATGCAACCAGTCCTCATGAGACCTCATAGGCTAAGGTTAGATGGAAGGTGAGAAAGCTGTCCCCTGTCAGTGGACTATGGAAAGGTCATAGGTGGAAAAGAGGGGCAATGGGTGGGACTGGGAAGAGATAAGTGGGGAGGGGCTTCAGTGTGGGAAAAGTGAATGCATTTTATAAATAATTAATAAATTATTTAATTAAATAAATACCTCTATATTTATCAACCTTCAAAAAACTCAAGTCCAAGTGGATCAAAATCCACAGCACAGAACCAGATACACTAAATCTGCTAGAGGAGAATGTGGCAAAGAGCCTTGAATTTATTGCCACAGGAAACAACTTCCAGAACAGGACACTGACAGCTCAGGCTCTAAGATCTGCAATTAATAAATGGAACCTCTTGAAACTGAAAAGCTTCTATAAAACAAAGGACACTGTCAACAGAACAAAACAACAAACTACAGAAACGCAAGATGTTAAATACTAAAAAATCAAATAATCTAATTAAGAAGTCAGGTACTTAGTTAAACAGAGAATTTTCAGCAGTGGAATATCAATTGTCCAAGAAGCACTTAAATAAATGTTCAATGTCTTTAGAAATCAAAAAAATGCAAATTAAAACAACTCTGAGATTCCATTTTACTATTGTCAGAATAGCTAAGATAAAAAACTCAAATGACTAAGAGTCTCAGCATGTTTTGATATATATTCTGAGATTTATAGCAAAACTTTGGTCGGGGTGCAGGGAATCTTATAAAGAAGGGGGAGATGAAAGATCTGGAGGGAACAAGAGCTCCACAAGAAGAGGAACAGAAACAAAAAACCTGAGTCCAAGGGTCTTTTCTGAGACTGATAGTCCAAAAAGAATTATGCACGGAACCTAAAAACCCTGCACAGAAGCAACCCATGGCAGCTCAGTGTCAAAGAGGGTTCCCTAATAATAGGAACAGGGGCCAACTCTGACATGAACTCATGGGCTAGTTCTTTGAACACTTCTACCTGATGGGGTCACACCCTTACCAGTCCCCAGAGGAAGACAGTGAAGCCACTCCTGATGAGACCTGATAGACTAGGGTCAGATGGAAGGGGAGGAGGACCTCTCCTATCATTGGACTGGGGGAGGGGCATTGGAGAAGAGGGAGGGAGGGTGAATGGGATTGGGAAGGGATGGGGGAGGGGGCTATGGCTGGGATACAAAGTGGATAAACTGTAATTAATATAAAAAATAAAAATTAAAAAACTCAAATAACAGACCATGATGGCAAGTTTTTGGAAAAGGGGAACATTCCTTCATTGCTGGTGAGAGTGCAAACTTGTACACCCCCTCTAGATATTAATGTGGCATTTTCTCAGAAAATTTTGAATAGCTGTACCTCAAGACCTGACTAACACCACTCCTGGGATAAACCCAAAAGGTGCTCCACCACACAAGGATATTTGCTAAACCATGTTCATAGCCACTTTCTTTGTGATAACAATAACCAGAACCAACGTAGATGTCCCTCAACAGAAGAATAGTTAAAGAAGCTGGTGCAGTTACACTATGAATACCACCAGCCATGAAAAGCAAGGAAATCATGAAATTTGCAGGCTAGTGGATGGAACTAGAAAAGATATTCCTGAATGAGGTAACACCAACCCAGGAAGACACATGTGGTATATACTGACTTCTAAGCAGATTTTAGTCATACAGTACAGTATAGACATAAAACAGTGCACAGACACCAAGAAGATAATTAACAAGGACTATCCAAGTGATGATGCTTAAATCTGACTCAGAAGGGGAATAGAATAGACAGAAATAGTGGTTGAAGTGTGAGATCAAGGTAGAAGAGAGAGCACAGAGAAAAATAAGAATGGAGAGCAGACCTGGGGAGATCAGGGCAGACAGAAGACCTACAGAGAAGAGATGATGGGTGGAGGCATCTCTGTGGCAATCTGGAGACCTAACTCAGGATGGGCATCTGAAAGGATGTGAGATGGATGCTAGCTGAGACTGACTCCTAATTGCAGGGACCATGAAAACTGAAGAGGATACCGTCTAACTAGACAAGACTCCTAGTGGAAGAAGGAGAAGACAAACCAACCCACAAAAACTTTGATCCAAAGCTTACCCTTCCTACAAGACCTGAAGAGACAAAGATAGAAGAGATAGATAGAGCAGAGATCAAGAGAAATTCCAATTAAAGCCTGGCTGAACAAAAGACCCACTGCATGGAAGAAAGCGAGCTAACAACGACTAACACAATTAACAATATTGTGCTTTGCTTGCACACAAGAGCATATAAAGTTGTCCTCTGAGAGACTCCACGCAGCAATCGTTTAAAAGTTGCTGAACCTCACAGCCAAACATTGGAGGAAGCATAAGAGGTCTAATGGGAATGTGTGGGATAAGAATTAGAGGACAAGTACCCCACAAGAAAAACAGAGCCAACTAAACAGGGCCCAGAGTGACCAGTATTGACTGAAGTATCAACCAAGGACTATGCGTGGACTGGACATAGGTCTTCTAACTATATGTGCCTCTATAACTATATGGAGAGCTCAGGGTTCAGGTGGGTCCACTAATAAGGGGACAAGAGAAGTGGCTGTCTCTGACATGACCTCTTTTGCCCTCTTTTTTTCATTTTCTTTAATTTTTTTAACTTTTATTAATTACACTTTATTCATTTTGTATCGCCCCATAAGCCCCTCCCTACTCCCCTCCCAGTCCCACCCTTCCCCTCTTTCTGCATGCATTCCCCTCCCCAAGTCCACTGATAGGGGAGGTCCTCCTCTCCTTCTTTCTGATCTTAGTTTATCAGTTCTCATCAGAAGTGGCTGCATTGTCAGGGTTCTAGGTTATCTCCATGAATAGTCCTTGGTTGGAGTATGAGTCTCTGGGAATTTCCCTGTGTTCAAATTTTCTTGTTCTGTTGCTCTCCTTGTGGAGTTCCTATCCTCTCCAGCTCTTACTATTTCCCACTTCTTACATAAAATTCCATTCACTCTGCCCGACAGTTGGCCATCAGGCTCAGCATCTGCTTTGACAGTTTGCACAGCAGAGGCTTTCAGAGGCCCTCTGTGGCACATTCCTAGGTTGTTTCCTGTTTTCTTCTTCTTCTGATGTCCATCCTCTTTGCCTTTCAGGATGGGGATTGAACATTTTAGTTAGGGTCCTCTCTTTTGCTTAGTTTGTTTAGATGTACAGATTTTTGTGGGTTTATCCTATGTTGTATGTTTATATGAGTGAGTATATAACGTGTGTGACTTTTCCCCTGACTGCCTTTCCTCAGGGAAAGACAACAATTGCATTTTCTTGTGACTATAAGAGCTGGGGTGCATGGGTTACCGGTTCCCCTATTCTGGGGTATTAGGAGGAAAGAAGGGAGTATCTTCAACTGGGATGTAAATTACATAAATAAGTTAATACAAAAAAAAAAAAAAAAAAAAAAGAAAGTAGGCTCAGAAAACAATGAAGAGCAAGCCAGCAAGCAAAACTAACCCTTCCATGTCCTCTATATTACCTCCTGCTTCCAAGGCCCTGCCCGGTTTGAATTCCTGTCTGACTTTCTTTAATGATGAACAGTGATATGGAAATATAAGCCAAATAAACCCTTTCCTCCCAACTTTTCTTTGGTCATCACAACAAGAGTAACCCTGATTAAGGTAGGCACTTGAAACGCATTAATTTCAAATGTCTTAAAGTGTTTTACTCACACATTGAAGCATCTTTATCTCTTTACAAAGAACAACTTATGTTTATCAGTATTAATTTGTTGGTTATCTGTGATGATTCCACTGGTGTAGCATATTATTAAAATATTACATGGAATGCTCCGGATATCCAGATCTTGTTTAACCAAGTCACAAGATGTTCTGTCATAAAGTGTAAAAATATTGTTACTCATTGTAAATACTATTAATATTCTAATTACAAATTAGTCAGAAATAAATGTTAAAAACAATTACAAACAAAATACATGTCCCGTGTTCTTATTGAGGTACTGTGCATCAGATCCTGTCTAGAAACCTGCACATTGAATCTTGGAATTGACTTGTTTGCTAAAAAGTATTTCTCCCATTTTCAGCATCAAGCTCTTTGTCATTGCACATATTTGCCTTCATATTTCTGTAGCATAAGCTTTTGTGACTAGGGTTTCTTTGCACCAAGAACTCATCACTGTGAGAAAAGAATGAAAATGTGGGTTTTCAGGCTGTGGGGATGGGTCAGGTGATGAAGTTCCTACCTTGCATAAGGACATCACTAGCACCTTGAAATAAAGAAGAGGGAGATGCCCAGTGTTGACTGCTGGGTTGAACTTAAATATGTGCGTGAACACATTACAACATATGCATACAGAGCAAGAAACACACACATAGAGACAAAGAGATACAGAGATAAGAGAGGGGGAAGACAGAGATAAATAGAGAGTAACTTAGGTGGAAACAGAGACAGAGAGAGACACAGAGAGATGCAAATACAATTCTAAATCACGTTCAACCGAATGGAAATCCCTTCAAATAACATTTCCCATTGGATCAGTCACATGACTCACTAGGATTGAAAACATTAGGACTGGAGTTAATCTTTATCATTGCTGAGGAAAGACTCTGGAGCACTTGACAGGTGGAAAGGAACATTAATCAGGAGATATGCTAGTGACCTATGGTTAATAAAAAGCTGGATCTCTTTTCAATAAAATCATAACTCACATAAAAGTAAATTAAAGTCTAAAAAAAAAACCTGGGTGCTAATAAATAATACTTTTGTTCTTTCAAAACTCACTTAATAAAAATACTTAAAAGTCAGTGGTAGCATAGTGTAATAAAATTTTATAGATGCCAATTAATAAAATTATTTACTGTTAAAAGTAATTTTTTTGTTTAAAAATACATGCACACTTATGCAGGATTAGGTGCTTGACCTGATTTAATGCCAATATCATTTTAAAAGTACCCATGGACAGTCTAAGATACAATTTGCCACTTCAATTTTTAAGCAGATTTTGCAATGCTAGTATTATCATCTCTCTCTTCTTCTTCCTCTTCTTCTTTTCTTTCTTTACTTCTTTTCCTGTTTCTCTTCCTCTCCTTTTCTCCCTCCCTCTATCCATCCCCCTCCTCTTCTGTATTTTAAGTTAGACGAATAAAATTTATTCTTTGAAAGAATAAGCAATACCCCCAAAATTTAATTTGATGCCATTAACTTATCAGTCTTTCCCTCATCTTCCCAATGCCTTCATTCTGTCATATTCAACTATATACATCTTAGAGACATTTCACTATACACTGAAGGATTACTTTGCCCTCTCTTAAAGGCATCCTCTAATGTAGACATTATACAGCAGTATTCCTGGGAGGCTGATATAGGAAGTCTTTGTACTATTCATATTTATATAGATAAGGGTTTTATCTTTCTTCTGAAAATTTGCTGGTGTTAATTGTATGTATATTTTGCCTACGTAAATTCTGTGTGCCACATATGTGGCTTGTATTTGTGGAGACCAGAAATGGGTGTTGAACAGCCTGGAATTTGAGTTACAGCAGGTTTGAGATGTCACCTCAGTTCTAAGAACTCAACCAGAATCCTCTGTAAAAGCAACAGTGTTCTTAACCCCAGAGCCATCTCTCTAACTCTTTTCCTCCTCCTCCTCCCTTTGCTTCCTTGTTCTGTTCCCTCTTTCCTCATACTCATCGTTGTTCTTCTTTTAGTCACTGACTGCTGCCATGTTGAATCCAATAGCTTGCTCAATCCTTCTTTATGCCTAGTAGGAGGGCACACACTGTTGTTATTAAGGAAAAAAAATCCAATTGTTTGATTTTACCAATAAATTATAAGAAGCCAGATACTATGGACAAAACCTGCTAGCTCAGAGAGGCAGAGAAATCCTCTTTTCCTACTTAGCCAACATCCCAGAAGAAAAAGCCTTTCTACTCAGCTAAAGTCTCAGAAGAAAAACCCAAAAGCCAAAAGCCCTTCTTTTTTTCCACCCTGTCTTAGTTACACTTATCCCAATGTTCAGCCTTTGTGTTTAATCTCTGCCAGCTGATTTCTTGCTCCACCTCTTGACCTACGTTATATTTATTCAAACCTCTTTACAGAAAGCTCATAGATTTAAGGTTTGGTAGGGCTGAGCCACAGAACAACCTGTTTACAATGAACGTAAAGTTTTTGGATAAAAGGTTTGTTCTAAGACTTAGCCACTCTACAATTAGAAACATTATTTATGCTTCATAATAAAGGGGTTCACAATGGAATTAAATATGCTGCAAGAATGCAAGATTCTTGCCATCTTTATAAATTCAAAGTAAGGAAGCTCTGTGTTAATTTTAAGTGAAACACCTACTTGCCCACAAATGGAATGGTTGAATATATAAATGCAGGTGAAGATAAATCTGGATTACTGACAGATAGCATAAGGGAATTAATTGTATTTAATTGGTCAGAAGAAGCCTTTACATAATTTGTAATGAGTAACACTGAAAGATTGCTTGTGTAACTAGTGTATTTTGACAGAATACAGATGATGAGAGTATTTGTAGAGTATTTATATAAATATACCTATTTCAGAAGGTGTACACTGTTTAATTCCATTAAGGATATTCAGTAATGAACATAAAAGGAACATTTAAAGTTTACAAGCTGAATAGAGAAAGGTATTCTGTGTGTGCATGTTTTGTAGTTACTCAAAAACACAGGATTCATTAATAAAAATGACAGTTATTTTAGAGAAGCCAGTTTCCCCTTTATTATAGGTTATCAGTGTACACAGATAGAAGAATCAAGTCCATAAATGCCTATATCCCTGTCAGCTTCTGTCCTTATCCCTTACACTCATACTGACTAACCTAACAAATGTAAATTATTGCTTAATTTAATTCACCTTTGAACTTGGACATCCATTCATATGCTTGGTAACATTTTAGTTTTGCTTGCTTTTGTATATGTTATACAATTTAATCTTCCTTATGCATTAATTGGTGAAGGACCACTGCATATAATTTGATTGGTGGCTTTCCTATTGTCTGTCTCAAAGAAGTCTATGATTTATATTTAATGCAGTTCACTAAGGGAAACAGGAAACTCAAGAGAAGAGCATCACCATTACCACCTCCCCACAAAATTCAATCCCCAGTCAATTCTAAGAGATGCAACACACCAGATGCAGCCTGTTCTCCCCTTCCAAACTGTGGATCCTCAAGACCTTCCCTCTTATCTTACCCCTGTCCACCTGTGTGTTACCTCAGCCCCTAACTTTAGCAAGGCACTCCCTGATAGCACACAGGCTCCTACTGCAAGGAAAGCACAAAGTTTCTCTGTAGATATTTCCTGCTTCTGTTGTTCTCCATCCAAATACCCAGTCTCCTCAGGTCTATAGCAGACCCTCTGTATAGATATCTTTCCACTGCCTACCTCCATTCAAAGGTTATAAACTCTATATTCCCTTCCTCCTATGAGCTCTTTCAGAAACTTAGCCTACCCCCATTTGTAAGTGTCAGCTTCTAATACCAAGAAGCATATTTTACCTAGAACTCCCAATGGCCACAACATTCAGTTAAAAAGACCAAGCTAAAGACAGAACCAACAAACATTCTGAAAATCCAGGGTAATAACAGAATCAAAGAAACAAATATCCAACCAACCAAGACAAACCAGAAATAAGCCCTTGGATCTAATCATCGTTCCAAACCTTGATGCCTAGATGCCAGTGTGGAGGAAGGCTCAATTACATCTAGGGCAATATGTCTCTAACCTTTTATTCTTTATTATTATTATTATTATTATTATTATTATTATTATTATTATTATTATTATTATTTACACTTTATTCATTTTGTATCGCCCCCAAAAGCCCATCCCTCCTCCCCTCCCAATCCCACCCTACCTCCCCTTTCTTCATGCATGCTCCTCCCCACGTCCACTGATAGAGGAGGTCCTCCTCTCCTTCCTTCTGATCTTAGTCTATCAGATCACATCCGAAATGGCTGCATTGTCTTCTTCTGTGGCCTGGTAAGGCTGCTTCCCCGCTCAGGGGGAAGTGATCAAAGAAAAGGCCAATCAGTTTATGTCTGAGGCAGTCCCTCTTCCCATCACTATGTAAGCCACTTGGACACTAAACTGCCATGGGCTACATCTATTCAGGGGTTCTAGGTTATCTCCATGAATAGTCCTTGGTTGGAGTATGAGTCTTTGGGAAGTTCCCTGTGTTCAAATTTTCTTGTTCTGTTGCTCTCCTTGTGGAGTTCCTGTCCTCTCCAGCTCTTGCCATTTCCCACTTCTTAAATAAAATTCCATTCACTCTGCCTGCCAGTTGGCAATCAGGCTCAGCATCGGCTTTGACAGTCTGCAGGGCAGAGGCTTTCAGATGCCCTCTGAGGCATGTTTCTAGGTTGTTTCCTGTTTACTGCTTCTGGCTTTCAGAGGCCCTCTGTAGCAGGTTCCTAGGTTGTTTCCTGTTTTCTTCTTCTTCTGATGTCCATCCTCTTTGCCTTTCAGAATGGGGATTGAGCGTTTTAGTTAGGGTCCTCTCTTTTGCTTAGTTTGTTTAGATGTACCGATTTTAGTGGGATTATCCTATGTTGTATGTATATATGAGTGAGTATATACCATGTGTGTCTTTTTGCTTCTGGGACAACTCACTCAGGATGATCCTTTCCAGGTCCCACCATTTACCTGCAAATTTCATGATTTCCTTATTTTTCATTGCTGAGTAATACTCCATTGTATAGATGTAACACAATTTCTGCATCCATTCTTCAGTTGAGGGGCATCTGGGCTGTTTCCAGCTTCTGGATATTACAAATAAAGCTGCTACAAACATGCTTGAGCAAATGTTCTTTTTGTGTACTTGAGCCTCTTTTGGATATATGCCTAGAAGTGGTATGGCTGGATCTTGAGGAAGCACTATTCCTAGTTGTCTGAGAAAGCACCAGATTGGTTTCCAGAGTGGTTGTACCAGTTTACATTCCCACCAGCAGTGGAGAAGGGTTCCCCTTTCTCCACAACCTCTCAGCATGTGTTGTCACTTCAGTTTTTCATCTTGGCCATTCTGATGGGTGTAAGGTGAAATCTCAGGGTTGTTTTGATTTGCATTTCCCTGATGGATAATGAGGCTGAGCATTTCTTTAAATGCTTCTCTGACATTCAATATTCCTCTACAGAGAGTTCTCTGTTTAGCTCTGTTCCCCATTTTTTAAGTTGATTACTTGGTTTGCTGCTTTTCCGCTTCTTTAGTTCTTTATATATACTGGATATGAGTCCTCTGTCAGATAAAGGGTTGGTGATGATTCTTTCCCAATCTGTAGGCAGTCGTTTTGTTTTGATGACGGTGTCCTTTGCTTTACAGAAGCTTTTCAGTTTCAGGAGGTCCCATTTATTGATTGTTGCTCTCAGAGCTTGTGCTGTTGGTGTTCTGTTAAGGAAGGTCTTTCCTGTACCAGTGAGTTCTAGGGTATTCCCCACTGTTTTTTCCTAGCCGATTTAATGTGTCTGGTTTATGTTGAGGTCTTTGATCCACTTGGACTTCAGTTTTGTGCAGGGTGATAAGTATGGATCTATTTTCATTTTTCTACATGTAGACATCCAGTTGGACCAGCACCATTTGTTGAAGATGCTATCTTTTTTCCATTGTATGGTTTTGGCATCTCTGTCAAAAATCAGTCTCCATAAGTGTGTGGTTTTATTTCTGGGTCTTCTGTTCGGTTCCATTGATCCACCATTCTGTTTCTATGCCAGTACCATGCAGTTTTTATAACTGCTGCTCTATAGTACAGCTTGAGATCAGGGATGGAGATAACTCCAGAAGATCTTTTATTGTAGAGGATTGTTTTAGCAATTCTGGGTTTCTCGTTATTCAATATGAAGTTGAGAATTTTTCTTTCCAGGTCTGTAAAGAATTGTGTTGGCAATTTGATGCGAATTGCATTAAATCTGTAGATTGCTTTTGGTAAGATGGCCATTTTTACTATGTTAATCCTGCCAAGCCATGAGCATGGGAGATCTTTCCATCTTCTCATATCTTCTAATTCTTTCTTCAGAGACTTTAATTTTTTTTCATACAAGTCTTTGACTTGCTTGGTTAGGGTTGCACCAAGGTACTAAATGTCCTTTGTGGCTATTGTGAAGGATGTTGTTTCTCTAATTTCTTTCTCAGCCCTTTTGTCTTTTGTATACAGGAGTGCTACTGATTTTTTTTGAGTTAAATTTGTATCCGGCCACTTTGCTGAAGGTGTTTATCAGCTGTAGGAGTTCCCTGGTATAGTTTTTGGGGCCACTCATGTATACTATCATATCATCTGCAAATAGTGATAATTTGACTTCTTCTTTTCCAATCTGTATCCCTTTGATCTCCTTCAACTGTCTTATTGCTGTAGCAAGGACTTCCAGCACTATGTTGAAGAGATATGGAGACAGTGGGCAGCCTTGTCTTGTCCCTGATTTCAGTGGGATTGCTTTAAGTTTCTCTCTGTTTAGTTTGATGTTGGCTATAGGCTTGCTGTATATCGCCTTTACTATGTTTAGATATGTGCCTTGTATCCCTGATCTCTCCAATACTTTAAACATGAATGGATGTTGGATTTTGTCAAATGCTTTTTCAGCATCTAGGGAGATTATCATGTGTTTTTTTTTCTTTCAGTTTGTTAATATGGTGGATCATATTGATGGATTTCAGTATATTGAACCACCCCTGCATACCTGGGATGAAGTCTACTTGGTCATAGTGGATAATATCTTTGATGTGTTCTTGGATTTGGTTTGCAAGTATTTTGTTAAGTATTTTTGCATCAATGTTCATAAGGGAGATTGGCCTGAAATTCTCTTTCTTTGTTGAGTCTTTGTGAGGTTTAGGTACCAAGGTGATTGTGGCTTCATAAAATGAGTTTGGTAATGTTCCTTCTGTTTCTATTTTGTGGAATAGTTTGAAGAGAATTGGTGTTAGCTCTTCTTTGAAGGTCTGGTAAAATTCTGCGCTGAAGCCATCTGGTCCTGGGCTTTTTTTGGATGGGAGACTTTTGATGACCGCTTCTATTTCTTTGGGGGATATAGGACTATTTAGTTGATTTACCTGGTCCTGGTTCAGCTTTGGTAAGTCAAATCGATCAAGAAAATTGTCCATTTCATTTAGATTTTCAAATTTTGTGTCATATAGACTTTTGAAGTAAGTCCTAATGATTGTTTGGATTTCCTCAGTGTCTGTAGTTATGTCCCCCTTTTCATTTCTGATTTTGTCTCTATCCTTTAAGAGTCGAGCAGACACTCAATATTCCAACAGAGCTGAATCACAGTAACAAAAGATTAAGTTTACAACCAACTACATGAAGCTGAAAGTGTTCCTTTCCTCAGTGTCCTAAAGTGTTTTTGTTTGTTTCATTGTGTTGTTTATTTTTTAATCATACAAGCCCTTCAATTGTTGGTTAGTTATTACAAGATATATGAGGCTAGTGTGAATGTTGTTTCCCTGATTTTCTTCTCAGTACATTTTTGAATGTGTATGTGTTGTATGTGTGTGTGTGTGTGTTTGAGTGTGTGTGTGTGTGTGTGTGTGTGTGTGTGTGTGTGTGTGTAAGACATGGAGATTATGAACTTTCTTACCTTAGAGGACAGCTTCAACCTGTTGGTCTTTCCTCCCATCTTTTTTGACTCAGGGTCTCTTTAGTTCACTCCTGAACAACATATATGAAATATCTCGCCAAGAATCTTCTACTGATTTTTTTTTTACTCTAACCCCCATCTCGAGGTAGAAGCTCTCTGGTTTGGAGATGTTTGTGCTACAGTGGCAAGATTTTTTAATTGTTTTAATTTTTTTTTGTGTGTGTGGTTTTTTTTATTAATTACACTTTATTCATTTTGTATCCCCCATAAGCCCCTCCCTCCTCCCCTCCCGATCCCACCCACCCTCCCCTTTCTGCATGCATGTCACTCCCCAAGTCCACTGATAGGGGAGGTTCTCCTCTTCTTTCTGATCTTAGTCTATCAGTTCTCATCAAAAGTGGCTGCATTGTCCTCTACTGTGGCCTGGTAAGGCTGCTCCCCCCTCAGAGGGAAGTGATCAACGAGCAGGCCAATCAGATTATGTCAGAGGCAGTCTCTCTTCCCATTACTATGTAACCCACTTGGACACTGAACTGCCATGGACTACACCTGTGCAGGGGTTCCAGGTCATCTCCACAAATAGTCCTTGGTTGGAGTATGATTTTCTGGGAAGTTCCCTGTGTTCAAATTATCTTGTTCTGTTGCTCTGTTTGTGGAGTTCCCATCCCCTCCAGCTCTTACTATTTCCCACTTCTTACATAAAATTCCATTCACTCTGCCCATCAGTTGACCATCAGGCTCAGCATCTGCTTTGACAATCTATACTGAAGAAGCTTTCAGAGGCCCTCTGTGGCAGGTTTCAAGGTTGTTTCCTGTTTTCTTCTGGCTTTCAGAGGCCCTCTGTAGCAGGTTCCGAGGTTGTTCCTATTTTCTTTTTCTTCTGATGTCCATCCTCTTTGCCTTTCCGGATGGGGATTGAACATTTTAGTTAGGGTCCTCTCTTTTGCTTAGTTTGTTTAGATGTACAGATTTTAGTGGGTTTATTCTATGTTGTATGTTTATATGAGTGAGTATATACCATGCCTGTCTTTTTGCTTCTGGGACAACTCACTCAGGATGATCCTTTCCAGGTCCCACCATTTACATGCAAATTTCATGATTTCTTTATTTTTCATTGCTGAGTAATACTCCATTGTATAGATGTACCACAGTTTCTGCATCCATTCTTCAGTTGAGGGGCATCTGGGTTGTTTCCAGCTTCTGGCTATTACAAATAAAGCTGTTACAAACATGGTTGAGCAAATGTCCTTTTTGTGTACTTGCGCCTCTTTTGGGTATATGCCTAGGAGTGGTATAGCTGGATTTATTATTACAATTCATTCACTTTGTATCCCAGATGTAGCCCTCTCCCTCATCCCCTCCCAATCACACCTTCCCTCCCTCTTCTCTGATGTCCCTCCCCCAGTCCACTGATAGGGAGAAACTCCTTCCCTTCCATCTGACTCTAGCCTATCAGGTGTCATCAGGACTGGCTATATTGTCTTCCTCTGTGGACAGGTACAGCTGCACAACCCCCAGGGGAAGGTTATCAAAGATCCAGCCACTGAGTTCATGTCAAAGAAAAGCCCTGCTTTCCTTACCAGGGAATCCACTTGTAGGCTGAGCTACCATGGGCTATATCTGAGCCAGGGGTCTAGATTATTTCCATGAATAGTCCTTATTTTGAATATTGCTCTTTACAAACATCCTTGGGCCCAGATTTTTCTGGTACTGTTGCTCTCATTGTGGAGCTCCTGTCCCTTCTAGGTCTTTCTATTTCCCTCTTCTTCCATAAGATTCTGTGCACACAGCCAAAGATATGAGTTTCAATATCTGCATTGATACACTGCTGGGTAGAGTCTTTTAGGGGCCCTCTGTGGTAGTCTCTGGTCCTGTTCCCTGTTTTCTCACACATCTGATGTTCATTCCATTTGCTTTCTGAGTGAAGATTAAGCAAATTCCCTAGTGTCCTCCTTCTTGTTTAGGATCTTTCGGAGTATAGATTTTAGTATATTTATACTATATGATATGACTTATATCCACTAATAAATGAGTATATACCATGTGTGATGTTCAGCTTCTAGGTTACCACACTCAGGATAATCTTTTCTAGTTACTGCCATTTGCCTGCAATTATGTTTTCTTTGTTTGTTAATTGCTGAGTTCACTCAGTGGAATACTACTCAACAATTAAAAACAGTGGTAAGTTTTTAAATGTAAGTTTTGATGATCTGAACTCATGTCGGTTACAAAGCTTGTATCTCAATTGCTTTAGAGTTTGAACCATCCTTTCAGGCCATTTTGCACATTCTTACAATTGGAATCTACTTTTAACATCATCATGTGTGATGCTTAATTTTGATTGTTAGGTGTTTTATCTGAAATCATCTATGATACAGGACTCTAAGCACAACTTTTCTGGATTATTTCTGTCCATGCTTCTGAGGAATTATCTGCATTAGGTAATCACAGTGAGAAAACTATAACAACTGTAATCGGGCTGTGAAATTATAAGCATGATTTCTGGAATGCATAAACAAGAGAAAGCTCAGTGAGTATGAGCCATCATTGTCCTCTGCTTCTTAACTAGGTAAGAAACTTCATTTGCTGCGACCTCCTGACATCAGACCTGTCCTATAATGATGCCATGAGCCCGCAAACATTGTACCAATTGTATTTCTAATATAAATAATATTCTAGAGCAGCTTTTCACAGCAATAGGAAAATAACTTAAAAATAATTGTTATTCTAATGCCCAGGTTGTGTCAGGTTCTGTGGTATACCTCCTAAGTTGATTCTTCACTATTGGGGCTCTTTTGTGGCTAGAGTCTAAAAGAATTTGGCCAGCTAAATCCCCAGATTTCATTTATTAAGGAGAACTTAATATGCCATTCAGATGGGAGTGTGGAATTGGATTAATAAGTTGATTCCTATGGACCTATCACATGAACGCAGGTCCCTGAGTAAATAAGATGGAGGAGAAGCCTGCCAAATGGTATTTTTCAAAAACATTTGTTACAACAATAAAAGTATTTAATATACAGCATAAGATAAATAGAAGTGAAACATTGTAAATAATATTAAAGTGAAATGGAAAAACATTAGGAATATATTATAATAAGGGATAAGAGGAAGGTTAGATGTAGGTAAATGAAACTCTGAGGATTCCATTATTCAGTTTAATAAAAAAATGAAGGGTAGTAAGATCGCTTGGACATTCCAAAAGCTTATTCAATTATGATGCTACACCAGATGATTGATTGTACTGGAGGAGAAAGTTGTTCCAACATTCACTGTCAAATAAAACATAAAATATCATCTTGATTAAAAACATTCTCAGATGACAGATTCAGCTCAATTCAGATAAAATGAGTTTTTCAGTCTATTTCCACAAATACACAGAATATTTCTTATTTTTACAATATATCTGATTTTGAGAGGTGCTAATTGTTGATTGAGGTATGTTTTAGCCTATTTATCATTCCTCACGTATTTGTTGTAGTGGAGCCTGTGAATCCAATAGTTACATAATGCTAAGCATTTGATAAGATTTATCTCACGAGGAATCAAACCAACATTAATGTTTTTGCAGGAGGATTGCATAGTTTGTTGACATTGGCACAGAGCTTTACCTTCCAGAATGTTCGAAGGATTTTTGGATCAATGCATTTTCTCTAATTGATATTTCCAAAAGTAATAATTTCAGTATCCAAGATATCCTACTTTGATTCAGGTAACAGGAGAAAAGAAGGTGAGAAACAAAGAAGGTAATGTTATGGGATCCTTTCAAGGGCTAATTAAGGAGTACATCTGTCACACATACATGTATGCATATCTGTGTATACAATCATGAATGTTTATATATGTGTTTAAGTGTGTACATATGTAAGTATGCTTATATTAGTATATTTTTTAATTTTACTGTTCTTTAAAACAAGACTTTCCCCATGCTCTAATATCATAGAGTGTGCCAGTACTGTTGTGATACTAGTTTCAGTTTTGTGAAATCAGGAGATGATGTCATCTGATTACTACTTAAACTTCCTGTTACTTGTAGCAACTTCCTCCTCAGATGGAACATCTGTAAGCTTTATTGCTTCAGAATTATCATTAGGAAAGTTTTTCTCACTTTCCCCATTGGTATCAGCCTCATCACAAGATTTATCAACAGCAGTTTGAAAACCAGAGGAATTCTTTATGTTCTCAACTCTCCTTAGCATGTCTTTATAAAATGTAGTAGTATCCTTTTCAAAGGTCTTTGGGAAATTTTCAATAAGAATTTTCATAAGGGAAACCTGTATATCAACAATGCTGAAACAAGGTCCTGTCATTTAATATTGTTTACAAATTTGATATCAGAATCTTGAAATAACAAAAAATTAAGAGTTACTTCATACAGGTTGGAACCCATGAGGTGACTATGAATAGTATGGGCACGTACTTAACATACAGTCAGTCAAATATGGTCTAATAGAAAAGGAAAAGTTTCAATAGCCTCACAGCAATGACAGTTTCTGTTTAAATTTTATGTTCTTTTGAGGGTTCACCTAATTGTTTACTTGACCAGTCTTTTAAAATTTCTATTTATTTATTCATTAAAATTTATTCAAAATTTTCTGCAGTCCCTCCCTTTTCTCCTTCTAGTACCACCCACCTTCCCTCCTCTTCCCTTATGCCCTTTCCCAAGTCCCCTCATAGAGGAGGACTTCCTCCCAGCTCAGCAGTTAAAATCTAGCTTCTCAACCAAAAATATTTTCCAAAAAGAAATAATTTTCATGAATATCACACTTAGGTGATTTTCTTATTTCATGTACAAATAGTTCAGAATAGTTATCCTTCTTTGTTTTCATATCTGACCACCTAAAGTAATATCTTTGAATAGAACTGTTTATGAAAAGAATATTATTAACAGTGGTTGAGAGTATAAAATATATTTATTTGCTCCCTTTTTCCTGAATGTGTCTATAGTGTGTGTCCATAAGTGTGTGGATTTATTTCAGGGTCTTCTATTCGATTCCATTGACCCACCAGCCTGTTTCTATGCCAGTACCATGCAGTTTTTAGTATTGTTGCTCTATAGTACAGTTTGAAATCAGGGATGGAGATACCTCCTGAAGATCTTTTATTGTAGAGAATTGTTTTAGCAATTCTGCTTTTCTTGTTGTTCCATATGAAGGTGAGAATTATTCTTTCAAGGTCTGTAAAGAATTGTGTTGGTAATTTGATGGGAATTGCATTGAATCTTAGATTGATTTTGGTAAGATGGCCATTTTTACTATGTTACTCCTGCCAAGCCATGAGCATGGGAGATCTTTCCATCTTCTGATAACATCTTCTAATTCTTTCTTCAGAGACTGGATTTTTTTTTTCATACAGGATTTTGACTTGCTTGGTTAGATTCATACGAAGGTACTTTATGTCCTTTGTGGCTATTGTGAAGGGTGTTGTTTCCCTATTTTTTTTTTCTCGTCCTTTTGCCTTTATATACAGGAGGGCTACTGATTTTTTTTTTTTTTGAGTTAATATTGTATCCAGCCACTTTGCTGAAGGTGTTAATCAGCTGTAGGAGTTTTCTAGTAGAATTTTTGGGGTCACTCTGGTATACTATATTATCATCTGCAAATAGCGATATTTTGACTTCTTCCTTTCCAATTTGTATCCTCCTGATCTCCTTTAATTGTCTTATTGCTCTAGCAATGACTTTATTTCAATCTTCCAACCTTGGTCCTTGGTGACACATACACTGCAGTTTCAAAAGACTAGGGAAACTGTGATGTGTGAGGCCTAAGCAAGCATTTGTGAAATATACTTAGAGTCCCCACTCAGAATGAATCAGTGGGGCCTTAGGTTAGAGACTACAGCAGGTGTCAAACACAGACATGTCTAAAAATAAATAAATAAGCAAATAAATAAATGAAAATGAAAAATAAATATAACAATAAAAATTTTAGAAATCCCTAATTGCCGGGGTAAGGAAAAGAGATATCAAAATACCTTACATAGCTTATAATATGCATATCTTCTCTTCATATTAAATAGCCCAGAATCGTTCAGGACTAACTAGTTCAGGAAAAACAACAATTTATAATTCAGTAAAGGAAGATTAATTTCAATGATTTCCGGTCTGTGAAGCATCAGCCATGTTTTGAGGTTCCAAGGGTAGAGAAATGAGAACAATGGGAAAATTCCAGGTGTTCCTGTACCTTTAAAGTACCCTGAGTGTACAGCCCTGCCTTGCTGGTCACTGATCATTACTTTCTTCCTCACTATGAGTTCCCAGCTATCTGACAATGAGAGCAAGCCATACTTGGCAAACTCCAAGTCAAGGAGGGATCAAGTGGTACCTTTGTTTGATGTTACTAATCCTGCCTTCTCTCAGACCAGTACCTTCTCTCTTTATGTCTGAGACTATAGCTGCAGAGTCCACTGAGTGGTGAACTCAGAGCATGGCCCAATTGAAACCAAGCAATGTTATTTCTCTAGAGCCACTGGTTGCTCCAGTGTAAGTTCAGTGTGTATTTTGAGTAGCTTAAGAAAACTCTTGACTTTCTGACAAGGGATAATAATGTAATAAATATAAAAGTTCTTGATTATTTTTATTTTGGTAGAGAAGAAAAACAATTTCAACAATTTAATGTATGTACGTGGACAGAGGACAACAACCAACAGGTCGGTGATGGATTAGCCATCTTGAACTTTTTTTATTTATGAAGGATATTTTTTTGGTAAGTATGATTTTAAGACTTGAGTTTTTTAAATCACATTTTACCACTGTTATTACTTGTTTTGTTATGACCTCAAATAAGATGGTCAGAGGTGAAATCAGCAGGATGATTTGCCTTGCCAAACCAAAGCACATCTGACATGGGAGAAAGTTAAGTGCCTACAGAAGGTTTTCAATGGTCTGTTATGATGAATCACTTAGCTCCTCAGAACTTTATCATCCTTTTGTTCTCAGGACATCAGTTTCCATAGTTGAAGGAATTTGTCAGCAGTAGTTTATCTCAAGGAAGGAAAGTACTCACACATGTCTAGAGGGATGGTAAGTATGGAGGATGGTAAAAACCTTACCATGAAGACCGCTGCTATGACAACCACAGATTCCTCTTTCAAATTTACTTTCTGTTGAAAGTTGATCTTTTCATGTAGGTTCCAGTATGGTTTGGTCACTAATTTTCTGAATAAATGGGGTTCATCTAGTCCCTTTTCACCAATGATTGATATCATGTCCTGTATGAGATAAACACATCCATCTATTATTATACATCCAAAAGTTTGAAGAACAAATGTGTCTCTTACTGTGAACCAGAGCAATGGAGATCATAGGTTAGCAACTACAACTGGGAGGAATGAAGAAGATTTTGTATTTTTTTCTTTTTTTTTAAATTTTTAAAAAATATTCATCACAGGTTATTTACTTTGTATCCCAGCCATAACGCCCTCTCTCATTCCCTCCCAATCCCACCCCTGCTCCCTCATCTCCTCCCTATTCCTTTCCAAGTCCACTGCTAGGGGAAGTCCTCCACCCCTTTCATCTGACCCTAGCATATCAGGTATCTTCAGCACTGGCTGCATTGTCCTCCTCTGTGTCCTGGGAAAGCTGTTCCTCACTCGGGGGTGGGGGGAGGTAAAGGAGCCTATCCTGAGTTCATTACTTCTGAATATATTTTCTTCCCAATCTATTTTTCCCAATTTTAAACATTGGGGTTTGATAGAATAAGTTCCTTTTTGGCATTGAGTCACAAATAGGTTCCCTAAATAATTGTGGTGATTGGTCCTCCCTTACTTTTTCCTTCTCCTCTAGGAATATCCTTCCCAAGCATGCCATTCTCAGTTACTATTGGGATATTTCTTTTTTAGTGACACAAACACCTCCTGTCTGTCCTGGGTTCTGTTGTAAATCTTAAAAATCTGTCTTTTTAGGAAAGATTTTGCCTTTCAGGGAAGTTCCTTTGATAGAGACATTCATTTCCTTCTCCTGAGACATTTTATTTTCAACTATCAATGTAAAAAGATGTTGTCCCAGTCAAGAACCCAAGGAGATTTAATTCTTCTTTCATAGTTTCACTGTGTAAAAATAACTACCATATACTGCTTTATTCACTAATTTTTATATTTTCAAGGTTGGAATGATTATAGTCATTGTTACCAAAAGAGTTTGCTGTAAAATACTCAAGGTATGTACAGTAATTGTCATGTGTCTGACATGATATTCTTGTTGACATGCTGCCATATAGTTTTAAAATGCTTGCTGAACAGTAAATATAGTCATTCTTTATGGAAATTTAATAACTTATTTAAAATAGATCAAGCCATATTAGATGAAATATATTTTTCTAGGATGAAAGGGTTAATATACAGCAAAGAAAAATGCTTACATCCAATTCCCTGATAAAGTAAAGCAAAGCACTCTAGATATATTGACTTATAAGACTGAATGATCTCGGAGGCAATGCTATTACAGGAGACTCCAGAACAATATGGAGGTTAAAAGAACCTGGAAGATTTGACAGTTGGGGACACCAACTGACTCACATCCAGAGAATCATTTCCTCCAACTAGATGGTGGATTTGGATTTGTGCTGAAATCAGGGTGAAACTTGGGCATATTATACATTTGTTTTTCAATTTTGTTTAAGTACATGAATCAAATTTCAGTGGGATTTATTTCTTGGAGACATTATTTTAAAAGGATCTCACACTCATGGATAGGTTCACTAAACAATCATATGTTTCATAAAATATTAATTGAGAGCACAGGTCCTCCAGCAAGTATGTGGGACAGGACAGCCAGAGAGTCCAAAAATTAACTTACAAGTATAACAACGGACAGGTTGCCATCCTTACAAACACTTGTGAGAGACCTGCCAAATAGGTGTCCCACAAATGATCCTTTTGGAGAAGGACAAAGCATAGTGCTTTCTTCCTCCCTGGATGCTGGTGGAGTTATGTGCACAGTTTCAGGTCCTGATGTAACCGTCATATTTAATAATATCTTTTCAGATGTCTCAGAAGCTAAGAAAAAAGGGCAATCATTTTTATCCTAATTGAACTCACTTAAGCGTTGAATGCTCTTTTCATTTTGTAGCATGCATACCTTCTGCCTCACCAAAAATACGTAAAAAATAATCAATATTGTAATATTTATAATAAAGAGATTGCATCACGAGGCACTTGATAGCCATTTGTATATGGCTCATACTTTTAGGTTTAATCATTAAATGTCGTTTCTTGCTTTGAAAGCAATACATAAAGGTACTAGAATCAAGCAGTGATATTGTGGAGATCCTGGTGGCCAAAAAAGTTTGGGAGGACACATTGGCCACATGGAAAGCTGTGGACAAGACAGAGTCGACTTCACCTTGAAATGGAAGCCAGGACTCAAGAGGGATCCCCCTCTGGAAGAGGATTAGTCCAGGCCCTAGCTGGAGAGTGACAATATCCCAAGATGGGCTCTGGAAACCAGAACTTTGCTGGGGAAGAGAATGCAATCAGTGTAAGACCCCTAAGACCAAGGACTTCCTTCTGCCACCCTTCCCACCTCTGATGGTGACTGTGGGCCTGATGGCATATGAGGAAGAGGAGGAGGACTTGTGGACCCTGGTGAATCTGGAGAAATTTTCAGATGTAGAGACAGACTTGAGTTCTGAACTTGCCCTTTCTTGGACCGAGGTACCTTTGGTGGAGGAAGAGGCTCTGATCCTTGGGGATCTCCTGGACCTTCCATCGGAGAAAGAAAATGCAGATATGGATAACCTGGGATAAGGGATAAAGGGGAGCACCATCAGGAATGCAGGACCCACCCTACTAGAGACCTGCAGAGCTTCAATGACGGTCAGATTTATTTTTAACCCAGAAAAGGTTTTTAATGTATAATTCCATATTTATTATGTTGGCAGCAACATTTTGATTATTCCTTGTCTCTACTTTAGTATTGTCACCATTTGTGAAGAAACATTAAAACAAGTGGTGAAAAAAAAATAACAACAATAGAACTTCTATTCTTACCTATAATCCCCTCACTGTCAATAGGAGCTGTTGGACTTCCAGACACTGTGTCACTCTCTGTGGGGCATGTCCTCCCACTGTGGGAGCGGTTGTTTGGTTGTTCTATTTCTTTTCTGCCACCAACATCAGTTTAGATTTTTCAGGGAACCTGAAGTTTTCTTTCCGTGTGGATTTAACAATGATGTTTCCGTAGTAAACCATGTCCTCTCCAAATATTAGTGGGAAGTTTTTTAATAAGAAAAGTTACCAAAGGAATCTGAGTCAGAAACACGGCAAAAGCAAAAGGTCTTGAAATCACATTTGATATATGAGTCTTGGAGGCAAACAAAATGCAGTGCAAAACTCTGAGAAAGAGTCAGCTGTTATAAGATAAAGGGGGGATTTTCCGTTAGAAATTTAAAAGTTGATTGTGAGATCAGATGTTAAAATATGATCATCGCTGTGCAATCCTATATAACAGAGGTGACTTCCAGTTTTCTCATTGCAATGGCTAGTTTATACTGTCGACCTGATTCAGCGACCCTCATCGCTGAGCATGTTGTGAAAGGATGCTTATAGAAACAAACAACGCAGAAGGGAATGTAGCACCTATGAATGTGGGCACCATCCAATTGAAAGTTCCCATTAGGTGCTGAAAAAGGAGACACAGGAAAAGCCACGTTAGCAGCAGCAGTCATGGTCTCTGATTGCTCAGGGCAGACTCGACAGTAAAAGCTTCATCCACAGGCCCGTTATATTGAGAGGCATTTAAACTAAGGTCTTTCTGGGGAGAACTGGATAATTACGTTTCTGCAATGCCAGTTCTCAGGAGACTTCGCCCTGAAATGGACCCCGGGGCTCAAGAGGGATCCTCCTCTGGAAGAGGATTAGTCCAGTCCCGAGCTGGAGAGTGGCAGTATGCCAAGATGGGCTCAGGAAACCAGAACTTTGCTATGGAATATAATATAATCAGTATAAGACCCCTAAGACCAAGGACTTCCTTCTGCCACCCTTCCCACCTCCTGATGGTGACTGCGGGCCTGATGGCATTCTGGGAAGAAGAGGAGGCCTTGTGGACTCTGGTGGATCTGGAGGAGTGCTCAGTGTGGAGACAGATGTGACTCCTTTGCTTGCCCTCTCTTGGACAGAGGTGGCTTTGGTGGAGGAAGACGCTCTGATCCTGAGGGATCTCCTGGACCTTCCACGGGATGAAGAACAGGTAGATATGGAGGACCTGGGATAAGGGATAAAGGGGATCCTACTTTTTTCTCCTGTCCTTTCATTCTGCACAACATGAAGAAAAGATTTTCTGAGTTATGCTTTCCTCTAATGTACTCCTTACAGTCTAGAAGCAATTGGTCAATTAATAATAACTCAGAAACTCAAATACTGAGAATCAAAATAACCATTCGAAATCTATACTCTATTAATTCTTAGGCGATGGAAAATAGAAGCTGGGTCTGACATGTAGAGCTCCTCCCTGAGCACCAGGTTTAATAGTATTTAAAGGTGCCATGCAAGCTACAGTAGGGGCTGAGGACAGGAAAAAGTAATCCTACACAATTGCACCTCTGAACCACAACAAAGGCAAGTGGTAAGTTATTGTGTGATTTCTCAGCAGCAGAAAACCATGCCCGATACTGTAAACCTTGCAAGTAAGGTCATGCTTATTAGAGGAAAAGGTCTTGTTTAAGGCATTCTAAATATTTAAGCTAATAATCACAGATAATGTAGCTCTTACCCCTTCAGGTTCTCTTTGCAATGGAATGAGACTGTTAAAGAAAACCGTAGCTGTTCAAAGTACAGAAAATAAATGTTCAAGTGGTTTATAGCCCAATGGACACATATGAAGGTAACTCTTGAACAGTGGGCTCAGGGAACTTAATTAAAAGACTCATAAAGACTGTAAAGCAGAGGATCAGATAATCTGTCTTAAATCTGGGTCTCCTAGATATGAGGGGCAGGCTTCAATCATGATAGTCCAACAATATGGTTGCTTTAACAATACCTGATAAGAAACATCATCCAAGTTAGTTGGATTAGGAAATATCATGAAGCCAAACTCTAGACAAAGAACTATAGGCACATAAATACTACTGAGTATGAGAAAATTAGCCTTTCTCAAAGATAAACCCCTAATTGGTGATCCAATAGCAAATGGTTAGATCAGAAATAATACATATACTACCAACCATAAGGGGACTCATCAGGATGTTTGCATATAGTAATGGATTTATATGTATTTATACAATAATAACAATTAAAGAAAATGGGCCATGTATTTGACAGGAAGTGGGAGGGTGTGGGGAAAGAATCTTAGAAAAAAAGAAATGGAAGAAATGAAATGTTGCAATTGAATTTTAATTTTAATAATAAAATACAAATATCATTTTATGGAGCTGAAGGGGTATGTCAGCGATTAAGAACACTTGTTTCCTTGTCATGAGGATTTGTATTTGAGTACAGTTGTGTGTGTGTGTGTGTGTGTGTGTTAGAAAAAGAGAGAGAAAGATCATGAGTTCTTAAAGGGATCTGTAATGAAGATATATGTGAAGGAGACACATGCTGTATATTGAGGAAGAAGAACCTGCCTCTCAGAAATGAACTAGTGACAGAAAATGAAGAACCCTGGTCACAAAGGCATGTGACTAGGCATGAAGAACAGGTGACACATGTGTATATGAAATTAACCCCACCACACTATTATTATTTTGAAGTAATATGTATCTCATGGGTCCTCATGGGTCCCATGAGGAGGATGGAATATTCTTCATTACATTACAGTTTATGATGGCTGCTTTGTGCTGGAATCCTTATTCCTTTTGTTGTGAACATCAGGGGAAACTTTGAGGTTACCAGATTTCTCCCAGTGGTATGTACTGTCACTCAGGAAATGCATTATGAAAAAACTACTTACAGAGACCTAGAGAAATTTTGAGGGTAGATGACACAAGGAACCCCCCTACCTTTAGGACTGAAGTGACATGATGAACATCTTCGTTGATTAAGTTTACTTGCTGCCCACTGTCTAGATTGTCTTTCAAAACTTGGCAAGAAGTGATGTTTGCTGATATTATAAAAACACCCTCAGTGTTCAGCCCTTTTTGCTTGATGAGAGACAGCATGTCCTGAGAGGAAGAAAGGGAAGCACCTGTCATTCCATCTACAGCACAGGGCTCTCTTGCTTCTCATGAGCCAGACCAACCCTGCTTACAGGTGCAATGCAAAAGCTGGCATGGATGAAGAGAACCCTGAACTGCTTGGGTGCCTCCTTCTCTTGTTGCTCTCATACTGTCTTAGTGATAACTCTGAAACTCCAGGCAACATTTACTGATCATGTTTTCCACCATAGTAAAGTGACTGAAACCACGTTTCCCAATACCTGTTTCAGGTGAATAGCCCTCTTTTACCTACCTATTCTGAAGCTAATCTTTTGAATCACAATAGTTTCTCTACTTGAGGACAGAATTGAAGGCTAAGGAGGGGGTATTTAAGAAGCAGCTCTTATCCTTAGGATAGCCAGCAAAGAACCCTGTGAAACCCACCACGACTGCACTGGGCAGAATGCTGTCCTTGCAGATAGCAACCAGATCTTTCCGAACAAATTTCCTTGCTTCTCCAGGGCCTGGGCAGTGCACACTTTGTCATGTTGGGGCAGAGAGCCCTTGTGGAAGAGTGAAGTTATGTCGGGCCATCTTTTCTTCAGGTTTATTTTTCCTCCACATTTAAAGACAGAATGAGATTATTACATGCAGTAGAGTAATTTATACAACCTTAAAAATACAAAACAATTACAATTGCATGAAGTGCTTTTGTAATGAGTACATTATTTGTAATAGAACATTCCTCACATACTAATATTAGTTAGTCATCCTGTATTGTGTGGATATTCTTTTTCCTTATACTCTTTACTGTCTTTAATGTTAGAGACATGAAGTGAGTTTGCCTGTTGGAATTCTCACAAGACAATACTAGATAACTCCCACATGCGTCATGAGTTGCTCGATACACATTTGAACAAACTCCCTGAGTTATATGGTCAGTCAGTTGCTTCATTGGTCATGTCCTTTTCCATAGCTGTGCTCATTGGTCTTCATATTAGAAAGTTTTCTATTGTCCTCAAAAGTTACAGTGTATCTCCTTCCATTCTTAGTTTCCTTACTGAGTCAAATTTTGTTAATCATCAGCATGTGCCCTTCATGAGAAAATATGCGGGACTACTTTTGTCTGACAGATTCTGGAACCTTGTTTCCATAGTATTAGCTCAAATCTGAGATCAAAGTCTCTTTGCGGGGCCTGGAGAGATGGCCCAGCAGTAAAGAGCACTAGCTCTTCTCCCAGAGGTCCTGAGTTCAATTCTCAGCAACATCAAAGTGGCTAGCAACCATCTATAGTGTGATCTGTTTCTCTCTTTTGGCATGTATGCGTACTTTCAGATAGAGCATTCATTTACAGAAAATTAATAAATAGATCTTTTAAAAATTTTTCTTTTGGTCATCTAAGATTTATTTTAGATTGAGACCAAATTGAAATCATAAATATGTTACTTAGAGCAAATGCATTAAGAGTAAAAAAAAATAATCATAAAACATAATATAGTTTTCCTCAGAGTAGAAAATACCAGGTGGCTGTCTAACACAAAATCATCAGGCCTGAACACACAAATAGTATTGGATGGATGAGTAATATGTGTGAGTGCGTTTACACGTGTGTGTGTGTATGCACTTATGCTCTAATATGTACAAATGCAACTATTTTTGTGAAGAAGACAAGAAAGAAGTAGCAATCAAGGGACATGCATGGGAGGATTGGAGAAAGCACAGCAAAGGAGAATATATAATAAAAACATTATAATTTGAAAAAAAATTAAAATAAATTCAAATGCCCCAGTGCAAAAATATTAGGTCCATTTCTTGTTCAGAGCCAGGTTTAAAAGACACACATGATACACCCTTGATGTGGGAATTGAAATGAGCTTAGAGACTGGCCTAGAAACCTAAGGCCATTTTCACTCAAGACCAGAAATAAACTATCTTCAATTCCATACATTTAACATTTTTGTATAACATTCATTACAGGTTTGTCTACCTGAAGTTATTAGGGCATTTTCTGCTCTGATTATGAAACCCATGGAATAGGGAACATATGAGGATCCAAGTCGTAGAAATCATATTCTCATGGGACAAAAGATGTGTGCACACACAATTTTGTGTATAGTGTCTTGGCATTCCTCCCTTTGTTAACTACCTGCCTAAAAGAATGAAATTAAAAGTTTTTCCTAAATCTTAAGAAAGAATTGGGAGATGAAAGACCTGGAGAGGATAGGAGGTACGCCAGGAAAGCAACAGAACCAAAAGCAACAGGTATCTTTTCTGTTTCTCCAACCAAAGACCATGTCCAGAGATAACTTAAAACCCCTGCACAGATGTAGGTCATAGCAGCTCACTCTTCAATTGGGCTCCCTAATAAGGGGAATAGTGGATGTCCCTGACATGAGCTCAGTGGCTGGCTCTTTGATCACCACACCCTGATGGGGAAGGCAGCCTTGTGAGACCACAGAAGGAGATAATGAATCCAGTCTTGATGAGACTAGGGTCAGAGGGAAGTGAAGGAGGACCGCCTCTCTCAGTGGACTGGGGCAGGGGCATGGGAGGATAAAAGGGATGAATAATTTAAAAATTAATTTTTTAAATATAAAACTTCTCCCTAAAAACAAGCTGAATCTGGACATCACAATTTTATAGTTCTCTTAAGCCTGACTGGGCTATATTGCTGTATGTTTTGGTTGTCTATAGAGTCCTTTTCCTAAGTAAAATAAAAATGACACTAAGCATTGATATATTATGCAGAATAGAAGTGGGAACTGAGAAAGGGCACATGAAGAAAGCATGAACTCACTGCTCTGCTGTTGTTTCTTTGTAGAGTGTCTGGGCTTTAAGATGAAGCGACCCTGATCATTTGGTTTGAAATGATTGACATACAGCCCAAGAAGGGATGGAAAGGCTGTGAAATTCCTTTCCCATCCACTGAAGGTATTTCGGGTGTTTCTTATTACAATGTCATATGGGATCTCATGTCCTAAGGAAAGACAATGTGAATATGAAACTAATGGCATTGAGTGTGAGCAAACCTGCCAAAATGATTTAGTGTGCACTGATACATACATTTCCTTGTCCTTGAGTTTAAAATACAGTGTACACCCTAGAGCAGTAGGACAATGCAGTCAGTCCTGATTAGAACTCATAGGCTCGGGTCTGATGGAAGGGGAGGAGGCTCTCCCCTATCAGTGGACTGTGGAAGGAGCATGGGAGGAGAAGAGGGAGGGAGGGCAGGGTTGGGAGGAATGAGGAAGGGGGTTACTGCTGGGATATACAAAGTGAATAAATTGTAATAAACAAATATATGAACATAGTATGTCCCCACACATTGTTTTCAGGTTCATGAGAAAGTTTTAAACACCATGAAAATGTCCTCTGAACTTCAACATAGTTACTTTCACTTCTCTGAGGTCACTACACTTCTAAGAAATTCACATTTTCAGTAGCCTTTAAAAGACCAGGCTTGTAAGATCATTGGTAGTCTCAGATTTAAAATTCTTACATTAATGTATGTGATGATTTTATTACTATTACCTATTTGTCGATAATCAGGTGAAAAATTCTAGAAAATCACAGCCTACAGAATAACAGGTGATTCAGTCAGGAAGGCTGCAAAAATATGAATATGTTTTCTCATGCAATGGGAGAAAATACTAATGTTGGAGAGATATGAACTGAACATTTTTAATTGGATTCAGAGAAATGACTGAATTTCAGATTTGCTTTAGAAAACTGAATCCACATTGTTTGGAGCATACAGAGTATTTTTAAAAGTGTTACCTTTTAATTGTAGACTTATGTATGTATGTGAGTGTTTAGTGACAAGTACATCTGTGTACCATGTTGTGCCTGGAGCCTGAGCTAGTCAGAAGAGAGAATCACATTCTTATGAAGCTTTGGATGCCTGTGGGCTCCCATGTGGATGCTGGGAGCCACTGACACACCTCCCTAGCTGGTTAGATTCTCTTTAATGTTCAACAAATGATTTTTTTCATCAGAAACAAGATAACCAAGGGTTTCTTTTTGTTTATCTTTTTAGAAAACTTCTGTTTCTCAAATGGAAAAGCACAGGAAAATGCCAGTTAATTTTTCACCAAACATACGAATGTTACAAAAAGAGAAATTTTCATGTATCTGAAGGTTGTATTAAATTGTTGTCAATTATGACATAAAGGAATGAAATTATTTCTAAGTTTGTTTTTAATGTGTATTTAAATTTAAGACTAATGTGCAAACATTGAGACTTCAAGATTAGTACACTGAACTCAGTTAGCTCTAGTTTACATATTCTTGCTACTCACCTTGCAGTGGTCTGGGGAGTTTCTTTATGGCCACAACAGAACAATAGTTGGTAATCTTGAACATTCTGGGAGGTTAAAAAAAAATCACAAATGCTCTGACAATGGACACTTGAAGGGTCTTATCATTTTTTTTTTCCTAACCATTTCCAACTCTCTAGCAGGAATGTTTGTAAGAGCAGTATTAATAATGTATCTTCTGACTACAGGTTTGAGTAAATAGGGCTGGTTTCAGGAGAAAACCCTGAGTGCTTGATGTCTGATGGAGCCTAGATCTACTCATCGTAATTGGATCTGAATGATTATGGATTAAGAATTTCCCTTCAGCCATACACACTACCAAGAATATGGTTAACTAAGATTTCTTACATCTGTCTGTCCAGCCTGTATGTGGAACTTTAATTTGACGCGTCCACATAACCTAGCACACAGAGCGTCAAACACCCACAGTGGCTATGATGGCTTGGACAGCTTCAGCAACACTGAACAATATAGGAAAAGACAAAGAAAGAAAAACAACAGACAGAAAAAAAAAATCAAAGCAAAACAACAAAAGAAACAAAAAATAAACAGAGAAGCTTACAGTGTACCTAAGAATAAAAACAACTTTTGGCTTTCATTAGGGATGGTCAGTCTGTGGAGAAGGGGTATATTTGTCTAACCTGGAAAATAGGACAAATCCTGAAAACAAGTTCTAAAACAAAATTACTGCTCACAGTGGTATGAATATATTTGCAAGATACTTTAAAAAATATGCTGTTGAAATATTTAGCACCTTAAAATCAACTAAAGTAAAAATATTCTCTAATTGGAGTAATCAATAATATTACTTTATTGTTGATTCCTGATTACAATCCATTGTCATGCCCTATAAGATTCTTAAGTGTTAAAACTAGCAGACATATACACTCAGGTAGAAACCCACATCACTACCCACATACACACTTCATACAGAGAGAAAGAGAGAGACAGACAAAGACAGAGGAGACCCAAATAGACAACACAAATAGAGAGACAGCCTGACAGAGAGAGATCTACAAACTCACATAAAGTGATGGAGAAAGACATATACACATACAGAGAAACATACCCAGATAAAGATATAATTACACAGATACATGCACATTAAAAAAAAAAGGTTATACACTGATATGTATGCAAAAAGAACAGAGACAGAAATACACAGAGATACATTTATTAAAGATTTCCTAAAGATTAAAAAAATAAAACACCACCCAAAACACATAAACCTACACCTCAACACACACAATAGTGAAAAAAAGAGGGAATGGCATAAAAAAAGGAATTATAAGAAAGAGGAAGTACAATGTAATTTAAAAGAAAGAAAAAAAAAACTTTTTTCCTCTAAGATTGTCATCCTTTTAACCAGTTATGTGCATATGGCCAATAATCTCAATTATTTATTACAATCAATGTTTATTATCTAGTGAAAATAAAAGTGTAGCTCAATGCCATTTGGGCTGAGTTTTATTTCACAAGAATCTTAGATAATAATTCAAAAAACCAAGTCCTGCTAAAAACTTTTATTATCTCTTAGATGTTTTTTTTTTAATTCTTTATTAATTACACTTTATTTACTTTGTATCCCCCCCTGTGGTTCCTTCCCTCCTTCTGTCCCAATCCCTCCCTTCCTCAACCAT
>NW_026596073.1:41187669-41217968 GCF_907164565.1 Psammomys obesus | reverse complement strand
GTGGTTCCTTCCCTCCTTCTGTCCCAATCCCTCCCTTCCTCAACCATTTGCATGCATGCCCCTCCCCAAGTCCACTGATAGGGGAGGTCTTCTTTTCCTTCCTTCTGATCCTAGTGAATTAGGTCTCATCAGGAGTGGCTGCATTGTCTTCTTTTGTGGCCTGGTAATGCTGCTTTCCCCTCAGGGGCAGGTAATTAAAGAGCAGGCCAATCAGTTCATGTCAGAGACAGTCCTGGTTCCTATTACAATGGAACCCACTTGGATATTGAACTGCCGTGGGCTACATCTGTGCAGGGGTCTTAGGTTATCTCCATGCATGGTCCTTGATTGGAGTATCCTTCTCAGAAAAGACCCCTGTGCTCAGATTTTTTGGTTCTGTTGCTCTCCTTATGGAGTTCCTGTCCTTTCCAGATCTTACTGTTTCCCACTTCTTTCATTAGATTTCCTGCACTCTGCCCAAAGGTTGCCCATAAGTCTCAGCATCTGTGTTGATAGTCTTGCAGGGCAGAGCTTTTCAGAGGTCCTCTGTGTCAGGCTCCTGACTTGTTCCTGACTTGTTCCCTCTATTCTCCCTCTTCTGATGTCCATCCTCTTTTTCTTTCTGGATAGGGATTGAGCATTTTAGCAAGAGTCCTCCCTCTTGATTAGTTTCTTTAGGTGTATATTTTAGTAGGTTTATTCTATATTATATGTCTATATGAGTGAGTATATAGCATGTGTGTCTTTCTGCTTCTGGTATAGCTCACTCAGGATGATCTTTTCCAGCTCTTTTCCAGATTACCTGCAAATTTCATGTTTCCCTTGTTTTTTATTGTTGAGTAATATTCCCTTGTGTAGATATACCACAATTTCTGTATCCATTCCTCCACTGAGGGGCATCTGGGCTGTTTCCAGCTTCTGGCTATTACAAATAAGGTTGCTACAAACATGGCTGAGCAAATGTCCTTATTGTGTACTTCAGCCTCTTTTGGGTGTATGCCTAGGAGTGGTATAGCTGGATCTTGAGGAAGTGCTATTCCTAGTTGTCTGAGGAAGTGCCAGATTGATTTCCAGAGTTGTTGTACAAGCTTACATTCCCACCAGCAGTGAAGGAGGGTTCCCCTTTCTCCACAACCTCTCTATCATGTGTTGTCACTTGAGTTTTTTTTTCCAGCATTTATTATTATTATTATTATTATTATTATTTACACTTTATTCACTTTGTATCCCCCCATAAGCCCCTCCCTCCCCTCCTCCCGACCCTATCCTACCTCCCCTTTCTTCATGCATGCTCCTCCCCAAGTCCACTGATAGGGGAGGTCCTCCTCTCCTTCCTTCTGATCTTAGTCTATCAGATCACATCAGGGGTGGCTGCATTGTCATCTTCTGTGTAGTTTTCTTATCTTAGCCATTCTGATGGGTGTAAGGTAAAATCTTAGGGTCATTTTGATTTGCATTTCCCTTATGACTAAGGACGTTGAACATTTCTTTAAGTATTTCTCTGGCATTCGATATTCCTCTATTGAAGGATATTGTAAAATATGATTGGCAAATTTGTCATGATCTAGTATCTTCTGTATCTATTTATATGCACACCTGCACATCTGAGGAACTCAAAAGCAAAACTCAATGTTAACTTGAAGTAGTTTGAAAGTAACTTACAGGCATTCCTATCATTGGTACTACCTTCTGCATAATATCATTCACCATATCCATGTTTGTTGCTTTTAAATACAATGGCTACAAAAAGTACAGGGAAAAAATTGTTATGAAATAACAAATCACATGAGTATACAATCAGTTATTGTCTAATCATTTCTTATAATGTACAACTGTAATAACAAAGCTAATGTAGCCTAAATACCTTAATTATTTTGAATTTAATACAACTCTGGAAGACTGTCAGTCTGACATATTTATTTTAAATTAAGTACTTTGGTACAGCTATTCAAACAAAACAGGTAACAGGTTTGTGTATGATGAAGGCAGAATGAGGAGCCATGGGTGCTGGAACTACTCATTCTGACTTTTCTTTCATCATGGCAGAGGAAGCGGGGGGAGGGCCATAGAAGGAGAGCAGGACCTCAGAATCATTTGCTCTCTCTCTCTAGCTGTACTTCCATCATTTTACCATTTCACTTTCATTCACCCCATGTGCACAGTTCTAGGACAATGAGGATTAAAAAGTGGCTGCGCTTTAAACCAATATGAATGAGTATTTGCTCCCTATAAGTCTTTGTAAATAGTTAATATACTATGTTGAAATCCATTGCAGTGAAAGATCTAAGAATTTGAAATAAGTATTTTAGATATGAAACGCCATCACTTCATATTCTCAAGAATAAGCAAGGTCCTTATAATATTAGCTTTCTACTGCCTTTCATATTTAAAATCTGCTCCTGAGACCTAAGAAGAAAGCCTGAAGAAAGTAGCATAAGAGCAAATGATAGAAATCTGAATTTATACCACTTATATACTGGAATTCTAATACATTACCATAGAATATGACAATGAGTAGAAAGATACTAGTTTCTTTAGTATCAGATTACCTTCAGTAAAGGTTGTGTTGACTCTAGGAAACCATTCCTTATAAAAGAAAAGCAGCACAGGTGCCCTCCCATTATCCATAGCAACACTGAAGCAAGGCCAAAGGACACTACTGCATAACTTATATGTTTCACAAAATTCTTATTTATTATCTTTTAACACTGGGCATAACTTATTACCATGAAAATGACATCTGTTTTTTTGTGTGTATGTGTGTGCTTCTGGAGATGTATCCCAGATACTAACATACCATGCCATAATTGAATTTTATGAACAAGGATAACTTCTACTTGGTGATTTTACATCTTACTAACTGTAGGCTAGGAATTGTGGAAAATTGCCTCAAAATCTGAAAGAAGAGCTCTGATATTGCAGTACTAATGTAACTATGAAGGAATGAATGTGTGCTTTTGCTCAGAATGTGGATTTAATCATCTCCTCATCTCCGGAAATATAGTTCAGGGTTCAAAAAACATACATGATGGAAGTAACTAGATATCTCTAGCAATTTTCTTTTCTTTTTTAATTAAGTATTTATTTTTTACATTAATTACACTTTATTCGCTTTGTATCCCAGCTGAATTCCCTTCCCTCATTCCCTCTCAATCACACCCATTTTCCCTCATCTCCTCCTATGCCCCTCCCTAAGTCCACTGATAGGGGAGGTCCTCCTCTTCTTCCATCTGATCCTAGCTTATCAGGTCTCATCAGGACTGGCTGCAATGTCCTCCTTTGTGGCCTGGCAAGGCTGCTCCTCTCTCAGAGGGAGGGTTGTCAAAGAGCCTGCCACTGAGTTCATGTCAGAGACAGTCCCTGTTCCCCTTACTAGGGTACCCACTTGGACACTGAGCTGCCATAGTCTATGACTGAACAGGTTCTAGGTTATATCCATGAATGGATCTTGGTTGGAGTATCAGTCTCAGAAAAGACCCCTGTGCCCAGATTTTTTGGTTCTTTTGCTCTCTTTGTGGAGCTCTTGTCCTCTCCAGGTCTTACTAACTCCGCTTTCTTTCATAAGATTCCCTGCACTCTGCCAAAGTGTAGTTATGAGTCTCAGCATCTGCAATTTTCTTTCTTATCTTAACAGATACTTTGAAATACATGTACATACTTGAACACTACACACACATACACACACACAAATAGATATCACACACACAGTAAGTGTAATAATTTTAAAGATAATAAAGCTTCTGATATTTTGATGAATATCGAAAAACTCTTCTGTATAATTTTAAACCAATGAACTATTTTTATAGAAAACACACCTGTGATAGGGTAATAATATATTAATTCACATCACGTAAAATATTGTGTTTGCAGAGCATTTGGAACATATAAAGACCTATATAATGTTTGCAATAATGCGTACATTTATTCCTGATGAGAGTTTGCTTTTAAAACAGACACATTCAAGGAAAAGAATTTTTAAACAAAACATTTCTAAAAATAATTTTTATTAAGACATTAAAATAAAAGTATAATTGAAAATTATTCTATTTATGTTAAAATAAATTTGATAAATGAAGAACAAGGGATATGCAAATAATTCTTAAGAATGAAGACCACCTTCACAGTAGATCAAATGTTCAAAATATGAGGAATAAAAGCTTTTAAAATAATGCTCAGTGATATAAATATGAAATAGTGATCTGTTTAAATAATATAATTTATATTACTAACAAGGTATGATTTTTCAAAACAGATTACTTAATGTCATCTATGTATGCAGTTAAATTCTACTTTCCATCCATGGTGTAACCATTGACTCATTATGACTGTGCAGTTAATTGTTATCTACAAAATATTGAGTCAAAAATTCGTTATTTCATATACTTGTAATTGAAGTCAATTGAAGAGCCAGAGAGAGGGTTGGGAGTACCGCGTGAAGGAATGGATGGTTTGGGCAATATCTCGGGAATGAATGCAAGTGAGCTGACAGTGGATTTATACACATCTATAAAATTATCGAATAAAGTTAATTTCAAAAGCCATCCTCATCAATGTGTTTAAAATGTAAGCAGAGTATGATGGATCTAAGTTGAATTCTAGTGATTTTAATAAGAAACACTAAAAAGAGAGAGAGAGAGAGGTTAAAAGTCCTAAAGTAAGAATAACAAATGGTTTTCTTAATTTTTCCATAGAGAAAAATTACAGGTTTTCCTTTAAATGTAAAAAAATGCACAGGTGACTCAAAGAATTTTTGAGCCTCAGAAGGCCAAACTATAACCAGAATAACAAGGACAAACATCAAAGAAGATGACATATATATATATATATATATATATATATATATATATATATATATATATGTATATGTATATGTATATATTTATATATTTATCAGATCATATATATATAAAAGATCATTACTGACAACTCACAAAAGAACATGAATAAATAAAAATGATGGAGAATATTTAAGTACTACAACTTTAGATGAATGTTCTATGTTCTGAGAAGATAGCTTCAAAAACAAAATTCATATAAACACATTATCAGCTGAAGAAAAACTAAAAAGTATCTATGTTCAATCACCTTCACTGCACAAAAGGCTATCAAAATTATTTCAGGCAAAAAATATAAAACCAATAGAATCTTGGGTGACAATCTGTAGAAATGTTTTTTTTTGTTGTTTTTTTTTTTTTTTTTTTTTAAGGAACTGAACCTATGTCACAATGATGTTTAAACACATCAGCAAAATTGCTCACGTATAGTAATGAGCATTTGCCACAGCTGAAGTCATGTAAGCAAAGGCAAGAGAGCACTTCTATACAGGACCATCTCCTCTTCTGTGCTCTGGAGACAGACGTTTCTGGTTTAGCCAAGCTAGTGAGTGTGTTTGTATGATATTTATGGTACTGGATAGAACTTATTTACACACTACACTTTTCTGTTTTATTACTGTTTTGCACAACCTATACCTGGTATAAAAAACACTCACTTTTGTGATCTAAAATTTAGTCTTATTAACTAACACTTTGGTTACTCTAGTGCAGTTGCAACAGTGACACCTTAGAATACTGACTCTAAATGTGTTTTATAACCATCATCACTTGTAAAAGTCAGAAACTTGATCTTTTCAGCTACACTGTATCCTGGCATAACAGTAAGAAGGTCTTCAGTGCTCTGCCTCTTACATAATAGTTAAGTTGCTGATTGGCACTGTATCTAGTAGTGGAAAATAAAGAAATAATAAGAATTAGAAGACAAACAATTATTTTAGTATATATGGGTGTAACTCAAAACAACTCTGTAGTATATGTGAAGTCATGATTTCTTTTTTTTTAATTTTTATTTTTCTTTTTAGTTACAATTTGTTAATTCTGTGTCCCAGCTGTATCCCGCTTCCTAATTCCCTCTCGCTCCGACATTCCCTCCCCCTACCCAACTCCCTCCCTGGTCTCCTCCCTGCCCCTTTCCAAGTCCACTGATAGGGGAGGACCTCCTCCCCTTTCATTTGACCCTGTTTTACAGGTATCTTCATAACCAAACCTTGGCAGAGTGCAGGGAATCATATGAAAGAAGTCATGATTTCTATCCTAAGCACTATACACAGAGATAATTCTCTCCATCTCTCCCTTTCTCTCTCTCTCTCACACACACACATATACTCACACACAACTTTTGTAAAAGTTATTTCTGAACAGAAGTTACATGAAAATGCATCCTTATGCCTAGGAGATTCACATGTATCTGAGGATATGGAGCCCTAACTATGTACATGTGCTTTAAAATAAGGTGTGAGAGTGCACAGTGCAAAAAGAAAGAGCAAAGGGCAGAGTTAAGTAGGTAAAAAGTCACCAAACATGTAAATATGAATAGTGAATGAAATTCTTGATAATACTTTACTAAAAATGTTTATGTTTATCTTCTATAATTAGAATTAGTTATGATTAGACAAGATATTTAAACATGGAAACAGCATATGAGTCTATATATAAGCAATGAGGCCGGGCTGGGGGAGTTTAACTCTAGGAGGAACACTTAGATTGAAAATGCCTGTTGTTACTCAAGAGATAACCAGGTTCTTAGGCAAAGTTTGAGCTGACGGGTCTAAGCATCCCCAGACCATGTTAAAAATGTTTCACATTGGTGTTAGGAACTTTTAGTCCAGAGTCAAAAATTTCTCACTATCCTTATTCCATACACTAGTATCATAGCCTTGGTTTTATTCATCTGATTACATTTGTTCTATGCTTCGCTTACCCAGTGCGGTCCAGGCACTTCCTGATACCCTCAACTTCTTAGCCATGACCAAAGCCCGACTCTATAAGTGGCTGGTTATTTTCATCCTTAGGATCTTGATCTCTAGGCTTGTGTAGACAAGACAAAAAAAGTGGCTTAGACACGTGGAAGTTTCTTTATTTTTCACGGGAAAGCTCAAAGAAAGGTGGTGCTGCAAGTTTGCCAGGAAAGTGAGCAGTGTTCACAGCTGTGTTCTATCCCTGTGTCTAATGTCTGCACCTGTGCACTTTACTAACTAGCTGGCAGGAGAAACAATCCGGGGCAGGCCTTCAGTGAGTTAATAGCAACACCCAGAAATGATACCGGTGACTTTTGGTAACATCTCACTCACCCATTTACTCAAGAGGCTCCTCTTATCTGTCCCCAAACTGAGAAATCCAGTGCTTACTGTGGGAATATGGCAAGAAGGGACCAGTTATCAGAGAGCAACTGTTGGGGCTTAGTTGAGATGCTGTCTTTGCAGAGAACTATCTTTTAGTCACTCTCTCTAAAAAAGGAATTTTATTGCTTTATCACTAAATTTTGATTATATCTATCATTATGTTCAAATTTTATATTTATGGAATTAATATTTGTAACAGCATGGTCTGGTGCTTTATTATTAGCTATGTTGAATCCTGAGGTCTGGCTTGCTGTCTCCTATGAGCAAAATAGCACATATCCCAAGCAATCCTCTATAACCTTGCCTCCTTGTTTGACCAATAAAAGCCATATGCCTGGGCAAAGAAAAAAAAAAAAAAAGAAAGAAAATGCCTGTTGTTGGAGAGAGCTGACTCAATTTTCAGTCATTTACCTAAAATATTTTCTCCCTTTGGCACTGCAACTAATGTGGATCAATCTTTCTTTATTGCTCTCTATATGTCACATTGTAAAGACATACATGTGCATGGTATACAGATATATCTTTTCCACATAACACTGCTTAAATTCTTACTCTCCCTCCTCCACCTTCTAACTTATGTCTCCATATCCCCATTACTTTACAAACTGTCTCTTTTCTAGTCACGAACCACAGAATGTCATTTTCAGTTTTACATGCCCATACATTGGCACAGCTTGGGGTATCCTTGGTGAATATCTGCTGAGTGAAATAGGCTGCCTGTTGCCCTTCCTGGCTTCATTAGTGAAACTGCTCAAATGAAAAAACAAACACATAATACGGTAAAATGAAATTGCAAGTAGAATATATAAAGGTAATCATCAATATTATCTTAGCTTTAAATAAAAGACCATCAGTTCAGTGGTTTGCCTTGTTACATTAGGGAATATTTGAAATGTTTCAGAAACAAACCCATGTTCAGGTAATAGCACATTGACCTAGGAAGCACAGCCAGTCTTGAAAATGTTTCGTCTGCAAGAGAATGGCAGAAACATGTTTAATTCAAAGTAAGACTCAACAGATGGTTTGAGCATACATGGTAAAGTAACCTCTACTGAGTGAGGAAGACAGTTTACTGCATAGAAAGAGGAGATGATGAAGAACATATCATACAGAACTTCCTTAAAATTGAACAAAATATACATTTTAAGAGAATAATTTAAAGCAGTAACCAGGAAACATTTAATCAACAGCACATTTGGAGACAGTCTATCAAATACATTTTTATGAAAGAAATGGAACACAGACTGCCATTCTTATATCATTAAGGAATTAAAGTTTGAACACGAATAAAATACATTTGTAAAAATAGTACCACTGCATTTTCTCCATCATGGAACTGTAAGGCAAATAGGGAAAAAATAGCATCTTGAAAAATGATAAGATAATTAATATTATTCCTCATACAAATGTTATAAGACAATTGCCCTAGGTGAGCATGCCAGTGTTGGTGGCATTCTCTACATGACTGGGTAGCTGATAATACTGTTATTTCCGTGAAAACCTACATGTTAGGAAGTGAACTATCATGTGGATGCTTGTGGGGAAATGCAAGCCTTGACCATGACTATGTAACAAGAATTCTGTGACCATGGCTGTGTCAAAAATTTCTCCAAACTTTATTTCATATGTATAAAAGCATAATTAAGGCTTACAGTGTCCCTATAACTCTTGAGGTAGTGTTCACATTGAAAGGTATTACACTAAACCTTGGGTAACGCATGTGACCTTTAGTTAGAACACACTTAAACCGGGGAAAACACCTTTTACAAGGAAAGAATTGTTCATTATTTCCTTGTATGAATTACAGAATTGACATACAAGACATTCTTTCTGAGAAAACTAGTGCTTCATTGGGCTGAGTCATAAGATTGATTCTTCTGGTGCTAATTAATAATAAGTCCACATGTACATAGACAACACATCTAATATCAGCACATTTAAAAGGAGGAAACATCAAATGAATTTGTTGAGCTGAAAATGTCTGATGTGTGTTTCATTGAAAGTAAAACTACTGTAAAAATGACTTCCAAATTTCATTACTTCAGAAGTAGAAAAGCTTAATGGAAATGTGGTCATGAAACATTCATATATCCCTAAGCATAGTACTTTTTCTCATATTCCAAATGGGAGAAACACTAAACATTAACACAGATAATCTTCAGAGATATTACCAAAGGGAAAAATATTCTGAGAACAACACAAAGATGATCTTCTTCCTCAAGTCTATGGAAATGATTTTCCATGTACAGAGTAAAGTCACAGAATCCAGAAGTTTATGCAACTTGAAAAAACCTGTGTTCATTGAGTCAGCTCTGTGAGGAGACTAGAAGTTTGGAGAAAGGAATGAGGAGAATCTAAAGTGGGCATTGCATGCTATGAACTCTTCATGTGGAAAAGAAATATAAATTTGCGTGTATGCTTGTGTAGAGAAAAAGGTTTACACTACAAAATCCCTGTGATTCCAACTATTGCACTGAAGATATTCTCAGTATGCATGATCACATTTTCTCATGAAAGATAGAATGTGAATTTGGTGTTTACCTGCAGTGCACAAATCATCTCTGACTATGATGGTTTAATGACACTGGTCCTCATCTGTTGCCTATAGACAAGTTATATTCTGCTGCACAGACATTCAGGACCTTGAGCAATCCAAGGGTAATCATTTTTATCTTTAAAATTAAATACAATTGTTTTAGGAAATAATAAAGGCAGTGTAGCTGGAATTTTTAAAAATCAATTATCCTACACAAAATCATTGGAGAGAGATCAGTTTGTTTATTTTCAAAACCCTGATAATACCAGGTCACTTTGGAGTGAAGTATGTGGATAATGGGGTAAGCCCTGCTCCTGTCACATCCTTCATGGAACACAATGCTCTTGATTTCTACCCCAACGTTCTTGGGAAGTCCTGATGAGCATCACTGATCAAAAGCTAAGGAACCTACTTCCATGTAGAAATGTGTGTGGTGAAAAGTATAGACAAACTCAGTCATCATAGGAGGAGAAAACAAGAGTTGGGAGCCTTTATCCAATAAGACTAAAATAAATATATTGGCTGTGAGTTAGCATTAAACTGACTCATAATTTCTATAACCAACCTTTTTTGAACAGAGGTCCACATTGTAGGGCTTACCAAAAAGTGGCCATAAAATTGTCCTTGGGGAAAAACATCCTAATAGTCTTGCAAGCAGACTATCTGTCCCAAATATGTCCAGATTGTCATCGATTCATAAGCAAGTCAGTGGAATTATCTGTTTTATTTTGAACTTTCTCATATGTCTAGAAAGAGAATCGAGCATCTTAGTTTGCTTTTCATTGCAGTTGGAATTGCTTATAGTAAGACCCAATTCTTCCTACCCCAGAGCAGAGGAAGACTGATGATCTCTATGATTTTGGCAAACAGAGCTCATGCCATGGTAGACAGGCCACAGCAAATTCTGTGTTGAAAGTAATTATTGGGTGCATAGTTTTTGAAGCTCTATATTAGCCATAGCTTGTCTGTCTGTGATTGATGAATGTCTAGAATAACTGTACTATAGAATTTAAAGGCTTAGCATTTTTAGAAAGCCATGTATTTCAATATTTCTATCCTCTATTTAGTTGAATACTAACCTTTTTGTGCTTTGTTTATTTTCAAAATTTCCATATCAAGAGAATTGGTTAAAAGTTTTATATTTTGATTAAAATTAAATGTAATAATATCTTCAATATAAATAATATGGAATACTGTCTGACTTAATATTCACAATCCATTGTCCTCCCTGTACCAAGAAGTCACCCCAGATCATTAACGCTCGTTCCCTCATTAAACACACCATATGCATCGCATACAACTAACAAAAAGAGGATTCTGTTTTACAATGACCTATACAAGAGATTACAAAAACGTCTTCCTATCAGACATTTTTATGTTATCATTATGTTCTTGAAGACAATTGCCTTGGGAGCATAAGTTTCATTCTTTCAATCTCTTTATATAACGTTTGTTTTTTGATAATTTCACATCCATATGCAATGTGTTCTGATTTTTGTGGTCATGCTCTCCATTCTATCTCCTTACAGCGCTGCCTCTTGCATTTGTAATTTTATTTTGTAATTTTTATGATGGACTAAGTATTGTCTGA
Source organism: Psammomys obesus (assembly GCF_907164565.1). Taxonomy (NCBI): domain Eukaryota; kingdom Metazoa; phylum Chordata; class Mammalia; order Rodentia; family Muridae; genus Psammomys; species Psammomys obesus. Next base: position 41,206,685 of record NW_026596073.1, on the reverse strand, counting down.
GTCATTTGTAATATGAATCTGGATATGTAACTCTTCATTGGATACTAGTGAACTAATATGTGGATACACAACTAAAGATTATGAACCCCTCTCTGACTCAGGAAAAAGTGTGTAATCTCTGATTAAAAATTCATACATATGATCTGTACCTGGTGGCTAATACCTATAATGCTAGCACTTGGGGTGTGGGGTAGAAGCAAGAGGATCTCTGCAATATAGTGGCCAACTTGGTCTACAAAGCAAGTCTAGGACAGCCAAGGCTACACAGAGAAAGCTAGTCTCAGAAAAGCAACAAGAAAAAGCCCTACATGTAAATCTTTCTAAAATCCAAAACGCAAAGACTAAAATGATACCACAGAGAAAGATTTCCCACACTGCTTTATGTAACTTGCTATATTAAAAGTACAACCATATCATGAACCATTTGCTTCAGGATACACACACACTCACACACTTCTCAGATATATGAAACATATATATTTATATTTGATTTCTACCCTCAATGCATCTAATTATTTATATGTATGTGAGTATATCTGTGCACATCCATTTGAAACTAAATTCAGAAAAAAATACTTAAACATGCATGTAACTCTTACTTTCAATATTCTGTTATGAGATAATCTGCCTTGAAAATTGAAATAATGACAATCACCTCTTATTGGCTGATAATCCTCTTTCCAGAGTATAAATTACAATTTCAAAATAGTTATAACTGCTATTGTAGCACAATAGAGGGAGAACAAATGGATTGTTTTTTAAGACAACTGACCAACAGAACAGGACCTCAATGTTGAGAATGCTGGAGAACCCTCCTCCATTACTGGTGGGAATGTACAACCACTTTGGAAATCAATGTGGTGCTTTCTCAGATCATTAGGAAGGGTTCTACCTCAAGATCCAGCTATACCAGTCCTAGGCATATATCCAAAATATGCTCAAGTACACAACAGGGACATTTTCTCAACCATGTTTGTAGCAACTTTATTTGTAATAGCCAGAAGCTGGAAACAACCCAGCTACGCATCAACTGAAGAATGGATACAGAAATTGTGGTACATCTACACAATGTAATACTATTTACTAATCAATTAAAAACAAGGAAATGAAATTTTCAGGCAAAAGGTAGAAAGTAGAAAAGATCATCCTGAGTTAGGTATCCCAGCAGAATAAAGACACACATGGCATATACTCACTTATAAGTGGATATTAGATATGTAACATAGGATAAAATACTAAATTCTGCACACCTAAAGAAGCTAAACAAGAAAGAGGACCCTGAGTAAGATGATCAATCCTCATTCAGAAAGGCAAATGAGATGGACATCAGAAAAGGAAAGAAAAAAAAGGGAACAGGACAGGAGCCTACCTCAGCGAGCCTCTGAAAGACTCTAACCAGCAGGGTATCAAAGCAGATACTGAGACTCATAGGTTAAACTTTGGGCAGAATGCAGGGAATCTTATGAAAGAAGGAGGGGATGGAAAGCCCTGGAAGGGACAGAAGCTCCACAAGGATAGCAGCAGAACCAAAATATCTGGGCACAGGGGTCTTTTCTGAGACTGATATTCCAACCAAGGACCATTCATAAAAATAACATAGAACCCTTGCACAGATGTAGCCCATGGCAGCTCAGTCTCCAAATGAGCTTCCTAGTAAAGGGAATAGGGACTGTCTCTGACATAAGCTCACTGGCTGGTTCTTTGATCACTTCCATCTGAGGGTGGGGCCTTACCAGGCCACAGAGGAAGAAAAGACAATACAGCTAGTACTGATGAAACCTGATAGGCTAGGCTCAGAGGGAAGGGGAGGAGGACCTAGTCTACCAGTGACATAGGGAGGGACATGGGAGGAGATGAGGGAGGAAAGATGGGTTTGGGTCAGGATAATGGAGGGGGCTTCAGCTGGGATACAAAGTCTATGAAGCATAATTAATAAAAAATAAATTAAAGAAAACTGATCTGTTTAGTTTTTTATTCTCCAAAATCAAAATGAAATTCATTTGCTTTTACAGCTACACTATATGGCAAATGATCAGCATTTTTTTTTTGTAATGTCAAATGAGTTGATTACTATCTTCTAAAATAAAATGTGTGGAATTCCAGCTATGGACTGAATGGGAGCGAGGAGAAATTAGACAAAAGATGGACAGATTGACAGTCAGCAGCTGGGCAATTCATTTATTGTAGGCCCACATCAGTCAGACACTAAGTCTTCATTTTCTAGGTTAGGACTTAGAGTGACTGATGAGAGTTGAGAGGAAATGTACCCTTGTGGTTTTGTCTATAATTCATAGAAGAACGCTCTCCTGGGCTTTTCATTTTTCACATGATTTTTCTCAATAATTATTCTCATTATTCTCATGACCAGAATGATTCCAGCAGTTTCCACTGATTAGTGTACGGATAGTATCTGCTTCTCCTTTCTTCATTGTAATTTGGAAGTTATGAGCTCAGAGAGGCATACATATGTGGTGCCCAGTGAGCAACCATTATAATCAGGGATTTTTCCTCTTGCTTCTACAATCTGTCTTTAACAAAAAGCAATCTTTTAAATATTTGGTTTTGAAAAAATATCTCAAGGTAGTCCAAAAACTGGCAATTCTCAGAAATTAGCTTCAAAACTGCAGGAAATGTTGGCATGTGCTACCACACCTGCCTCCATTGAAAGTTTGTTGCTATACCTTTCCCAGATTCAAATAATAGAATAGCACCTTAAAAAATCCAGTTTTAAAATTTCTACTAACATATTTGTGAAAACAAAATGAAAATGTGTACAAAGGAATGTCCATTAAGCCTCAACTCTGCTCAAAGGAACATGTACCATTGAGAAATTTCTTTTCTTTTTTTTTACTATGTACTCTTTTTTTAACTTTACACCTTATTCACTTTGTATCCCCCCAAAAACCCTTTCCTCCTCCCCTCCTAATCCCACCTTCCTTCCCCCTTCTTCACGCATGCCCCTCCCCAAGTCCACTGATAGGAGAGGTCTCCCTTTCCTTCCTTCTGATCTTAGTCCATCAAATCTCATCAGGAGTGTTTGCATTATCATCTTCTGTGGCCTGGCAAGGGTGCTCCCCCATCAGGGGAAGGTGATCAAAGAGCAGGCCAATCAGTTTGTATCAGAGGCAGTCCCTCTTCCCATTACTATGGAAACCACTTGGACACTGAACTGCCATGGGCTACATTTATGCAGGGGTTCTAGGTTATCTCCATGCCTGGTACTTGGTTGGAGTATGAATCTTTGGAAAGACCCCTGTGTTCAAATTTTCTGATTCTGTTGCTCTCCTTGTGGAGTTCCTGTCCTCTCCAGATCTTACTGTTTCCCACCTCTTTCATAAGATTCCATGCACTCTGCTGAACAGTTGGACATAAGTCTCAGCTTTGATAGTCTATCTGCTTTGATAGACTATCTGCTTTGATAGTCTGCAGGGCCGAGCCTTTCAGAGGCCCTCAGTGTCAGGTCCCTAACATGTTTCTTGTTTCCTTCTTCTGATGTCCATTCTCTTTGCCTTTCGGGATAGGGATAGAGCATTTTAGTCAGTCCTTCCTCTTGATTAATTTCTTTAAGAATTCTTGATATCACCTCCCCTGAGGGGGGAGTAGCCTTACCAGGCCACAGAAGATGACAATGCAGCCACTCCTGATGAGATCTGATAGACTAAGATCAGAAGAAAGGAGAGGAGGACCTCCCCTATGAGGGGACTTGAGGAGGGGCATGCGTGAAGAAGGGGGTGGGAGGTTGGGATCGGGAGGGATAAGGGAGGGCCTTATAGGGGGATACAAAGTGAATAAAGTGTAATTAATAAAAATGAATAAATAAAAAGAATTCTCGATAGAGGAATATTGAATGGCAGAGAAACATTTTTTTCCATTTAAATGATTTTTTATTTTATTTTATTAATTACACTTTATTCATTTTGTATCTCCCCATAAGCCCCTCCCTCCTCCCTTCCTGATCTCACCCTCCCTCCCCTTTCTGCATGCATGCCACTCCCCAAGTCCACTGATAGGGGAGGTTCTCCTCTCCATTTTGATCTTAGTCTATCAGTTGCAGAGAAACATTTAATGCTCAACCTCATTAGCCATCAGGGAAATGCAAATCAAAATGAACCTGAGATTTCACCTTACACCCATCAGAATGGCCAAGATCAAAAACTCAAGTGACAACACATGCTGGAGAGGTTGTGGAGAAAGGGGAACCCTCCTCCACTGCTGGTGGAAATGTAAACTTGTACAACCACTCTGGAAATCAATCTGGCGCTTTCTCAGACAACTAGGAATAGCGCTTCCTTAAGATCCAGCCATACCACTCCTAGGCATATACCCAAAAGAGGCACAAGTACACAAAAAGGACATTTGCTCAACCATGTTTGTAGCAGCTTTATTTGTAATAGCCGGAAGCTGGAAACAACCCAGATGCCCCTCGACTGAAGAATGGATACAGAAATTATGGTATATCTACACAATGGAATATTACTCAGCAATGAAAAACAAGGAAATCATGAAATTTGCAGATAAATGGTGGGAACTGTAAAGGATCATCCTGAGTGAGCTGTCCCAGAAACAGAAAGGCACACATGGTGTATACTCACTCATATAGACATATAATATAGGATAAATCTACTTAAATCTGTACATCTAGAGAAATTTCTTAACTACATTTTTATATTAATTTCAGTTTATTCACTTTGTGTCCCAACTGTAGTCATGTGGTTCATTCCCTTCCAATCCTACCCTCCCTTCCTCTACTTCCCCTAAATCCCTCCCCTAGTCCACTGATAGGGGAGGACCTCCTCCTCTGCTCTCTGACCCCAGTCTATCAGATCTCATCAGGACTGGCTGCACTGTCTTCCTCTGGCCTTGTAAGACTGCTCCTTTCTCAGGGAGAGGTGATCAAAGAGCCAGGCACCGAGTTCGTGTCAGAGACAGTCCCTGTTCCCCTTACTAGGGTATCTATTTGGACACTGAGCTGGCATGGGCTACTTCTGTGCAGGGGTTCAAGGTTATTACCATGCATAGTCTTTGTTGGAGAAACAGTCTCAGAAAAGACCCTTGTACCCAGATTTTTTGGTTCTCTTGTTCTCCTTGTGGAGCTCCTGTCCTCTCCAGGTCTTACTATCTCCTACTTCTTTCATAAGATTCCCTGCATTCTGCCCAAAGTTTGGTTATGAGTCTCAGCATCTCCTTTCATACACTGCTGGGTAGAGTCTTTCAAAGGCCCTCTGTGGTAGGCTCATGAAAAAAGACAGGAGAAATTTTTAAAATAAGAAAAATTCTCCTCCCTTAGGAAGAGCAGACCAATTAGTTATCTCATACCAAATAGACAGTCTTGAAAAAATATATAAAAAGAGTATTACACTAGATTAAATATAAGGTATAGAGTATATACATACATATACAATATACATTATATTTAGCTAGTTAAAATATTTTTTCACATGTATATATGTATCTTAATATACATATATGTTTTTAACAACAATTAATAAAAAAAGAAGCCATGACGTTAAAAAAGAACAAGGAAGGGAATATGGAAGAACCTGGAATACTTAAAAAGGGGTGGGAATAATGAAGTAATTATAAAATCAAAAACAATTAATTAAATAAAAAATATTTATTTTTGTACATTAAGGCCTAATCAAAGTGTCGTCTCTCCTAGTAAAGCAGGCAGGACGCACATATTTACAGGTTAGTAGACATGACTAAAACATCATTGAACAAGAAGAGATGTCATTTTTTTCCTTGTCCACCCTCTTCTGATTTCCATGGGGCCTTCTCATATCAAGATTCTATATGTGTCTTCCCTGGCAAACTCCTTAAGGATTTCCATGAGGGGCAAATAAGGATTCTCCTTTTACAGGTCTTCACTAGGAGAACAGATACTCAGTGCCTAACTAGTTCATACTAAATTGCCAAGGGTACATAGTATTAAAACACAGGTTTAGTTCCCAAGGTAGAATTCTGTTGAGCTAGAGGAAGATTTAAAATGTGATAGATACAAAGAAGTCACTTAGCAGGGAGCATATTGGGAACAAATTGAAGAAGTAGGCTTTATTTCAGAAGTTATTGACTTGAGGGTCATGAGAAGAGGTTGAAGAAGGTAGTTGTTCTGTCTAAATCAGTAGTTCTCAAACTTCCAAATGTTTTAACACTTTAATACAGTTCCTCATGTTGTGGATACTCCCAACCAAAAAATTATTTCATTGCTAATTTTTAACTGTAATTTAGTTACTGTTATGAATCATACTGTAAATATCTGATAGGTATATATCTGATACGGCACCCTCAAAGGAGTCAGGCCCCACAAGTTGAAAACCAGTGAATTTGTGAGAGAGTTCTTGTTCAGAAAGAGATGTCATTTCCCATGCCTCTGGCAAAGGGACATATGGCTCTCCATCGCCCTGTAGCCCTATACAAATATTAACACCCAGGCTGGCCTCCACATTAACTGAAAAGTAAAAATAAAGTAGTTGTTATATATCATGAATCCCCACACCTAGATTCCTCTCTCTTCCCAAACATACCTATCTCCTTCTGTACTATGCTAACTCGCAAAATGTTCTTAAAGCTCTCTCTATCTCTTTATAAAGGCACAGTCTCTTTCTCTGCTCCAGCTATATCCATTTTAATCTCTCCATGTTCTCCTTCTCTCATTGACAACTTTGGTAACATCAAGTTTTTTTCCTCCCTCTGTTCTGCACTCTTAGAGATGCCTCTATATCCATAATAATATTCTTCACTGTAATGATGGAATGACTAAATTTTGGTGGATTATTTAATGTACTCATCACAAAACAGCTGAATAATTTAAAAATATGTTTTCATAGATGAATATCAATCTGCCCAAAACATGTTACATTTTTTTCAAGGAATATTTACAGAGACACCTTAGATTTAACTTAAAGCACTTAAGATTCTTGTGAAACAAAGTGTCAAAGACAGAAAACAGCCAACACTTGTCATCATGAACATCAAGCAATAATGAAAGCCTCTGCCATGCAGATTGTCAAAGCAGATGCTGAGCCTGATGGCCAACTGATGGGCAGAGTGAATGGAATTTTATGTAAGAAGTGGGAAATAGTAAGAGCTGGAGAGGACAGGAACTCCACAAGGAGAGCAACAGAACAAGACAATTTGAACACAGGGAACTTCCCAGAGACTCATACTCCAACCAAGGACTATCCGTGGAGATAACCTAGAACCCTGACAATGCAGCCACTTCTGATGAGAACTGATAGACTAAGATCAGAAAGAAGGACAGGAGGACCTCCCCTATCAATGGACTTGGGGAGGGGAATGCATGCAGAAAGAGGAGGAAGGTGGGATCGGGAGGGGAGGAGGGAGGGGCTTATGGGGGAATACAAAATGAATAAAGTGTAATTAATAAAAGTTAAAAAATATACCAACTCAGTTTCAGGAAGAAGAAATTTGAAAGTAAATGATCATGTCTGGAAAGTCTTTCATATCTGATAGAATCAATGTTAAAATATTGACAAATAGGTTTAAAATACAATATATGTTGTAAACAATAACAATTTGCTGAAAATCTGAGAGTTCTTAGATTTTTGGGTTGAAATTTGACCAGTTTCAAATGAAACTTTGTGGTCATAGTAGGTAAAACATTTAGATGGAGCAGAAAATAATCCTCCCTCATAACTTTGACAGATATATTTTGAAGATATCCAGAGAACATTCTCACACACAGCTCAGAGCATACCTCTCCTAACATGATAACTTTATGTTTGGGGGCTAATGCTACTGCATATTGCTAACATATGTAGCTTCCCATAAAGCCACTCTTGAGTTAAGAGTCAGTTCACATGATATGGAGGCATCAAGAGAAAGCACTTCCTGAAACCATTAGTCTACCATGGTAACCATAATAGTCATGTAAAAAATACCTTTACAGTGGAGCCTGGAATGAAGAAACTCTCAATGGGCGTGAAATTAGCCTTTTCTCTCCTGGCACTAAATACCAAGTGTGGTTACAGTAGCTTGCTGAAGTCTGAAATTTGTGGAAGAATCATAGTGACAGACCAATGTATGTCAACACTGTAAAGCTCATGAAGTAACGGACAAAGTGACACATGCATTTCATTTTCTTTCATACTCCTGGCTTTCAAAAGTATTACTTAAGTATTTTTGACATGTTTGTAAGAAATAACAGTTTTTACAACCATCAGTCTATATATGTGTAATAGATATGTGATATAGATGACAGATGTTAAATAAATGATAGATATAGATAGAAATTCGAAAGATAGATAGAAAACTGTAATAACGTGTGCAATGATAAGCAGAATACAAGTGTAAAATTTTGTGAAATTTCTATTCATGTTCAAAGAGTCTCAATTCTTAATTCTTTAACCTAGTAAAAGTGCCTGTTTAAAAAGGCAACATGCAGAAATCATGAACATGGTGAAATTTAGAATCTAGCAGATGCAAAAATCACAGCATTTATTAAAAATGAATGTGCTTTACTGAGACAGAGTCAGAAGGCTTTGTGTAGAGAGAAGTAAGACTACTGAGGAGGACACATGCTTATTAACATACAGTCCAGCCTATGTATTATATAGAGACACAAAGAATTGTGACTGAAACAACCTATGAGATACTTCTGATTAAACATGTAGTGTAAATTGAACACATAATAACCATGGACATATCATTTAAACTTAGAATGCCTCTCTCTTTAAAATGACTGAATTTTAGTGATAGAAATGAATTGTGCCTTCTGCAAACTGTGTAGTTTCACTGCTATGTGTAATTGCACAGTGCTAATTCAGAAAACGACACCATGTCAAACTGTAAAGTTCTACATAATGGTATTCTGCTGAGTAATCTTTGTTTCAAATGACTGATACATTAGAGTGTGGTAATTAAATGCAAATCAGAAAGACATGACATAACTAAACCCATAATTTTGTTAGTAAACCTAAATCAATGTAAAGAATATTATCAGGTTTTCACAATAATTTAAACTTTGGGGTCCCTGGAAGTGTGTATATTCAGAAATGCCAGTTATTTGGTTTTTGTTTTTTTTTTTTTTCTTTTTCTTCTCAGAATGGAGTGAGAAGAATTTTGTTTGTTTAGAATCAGAAAAACAGAAAAAAAAAAAACATGCATTCACACAGGAAACAACTTCCTGAACCAAGCACCATAGCAAAGGCTCTAAGATCAACAATTAATAAATTGATCTCTACCCCTCTCTAAGTCCTCTGGTAGGGGAAGTCCTCCTCCCCTTCCATCTGATGCTAGTTTATTGGGTCTCATCAGGACTAGCTGCAATGTCCTCCTCTGTAGCTTATTAAGGATGTATTTAAAACACTGTATATCAAAGGTGATTATCTATTTGGAATTGGAGAGTGAAAGATGAATGACTTTCTTTGGGAATGACACTTAGGGCACTGGGATTCATCTTGATTGTAAAAAAATATGAATGACTTTCTTTGGGAATGACATTTGTGGCAATGGGATACACCCTGAGTTTAAGTATGAGATTATTTAGATATTCAAATTAAGCTCTTTATTCAGTAAAACATAATTTTAAAATAAATCAAATATTCTATGCAATGAACTTGATCAACATGTATGAGAATGTGATATACAAAGTCTAAAATCTAGAGAATAAAAAAACATTCTGCATTCTGAAACATGTGTGATTATATGTCATGTAATGCCTTGCTCATTTCTCCTCATTTATGATGTCCACGTGTTGGTTGAAAGAACCCTGTAACTGTGAATTGTTAAGCTTCTCATTTGATCCACTGTAGCTTTATTTACCTTGGGCCACATGGAAACTGGTCAACTCCAGCTCCTCAGATAGACTTTGCATAGCATATTTCATCTGTTTGAAATCATTCCATATTCACTTCTGTTTGATAAAATTTGAATATTTACTAACATTTGTCCTAAACATATACTGGATTTAAAACTGGAAAGTAAACATTGTTTTGAAGAAATAGGGCCACCATGAGCTGTTTCCATACTCACAGACAAAGACACACTAAGATATTGTGAAAATGTAGTATTAAAACGATGTATAAAGCTCTAGCAAATAATTAGCAGTGAACTTGGAGATCATACAAAATTTGTTCTTGGTGAGGGTGAATTAACTGCCAACACTGCTCTATCCTGGCTTCCATATCTATAGTATCAGATTTCTACATATTTTTTAATTTTAATTTCAATTTGTATATTAATTGCAGTTAATTCACTTTGTATCCCAGCTGTAGCCCCTCCCTCATTCCCTCCTAATCCCATCCTCCCTCTCTCATCTCCTCCCATGCCCCTCTCTAAGTCCACTGATAGGGGAGGTCCTCTTCCCTTTCCTTCTGATCCTAGCCTATCAGGTCTCATCAGAACTGACTGCATTTCTTCCTCTGTGGCCTGGTAAGGCTTATCCTCCCTGAGGTGGAGGTGATGAAAGAGCCAGCCACTGAGTTCATGGCACAGACAGCCCCTGTTCAACTTACTAGGCTACCCACTTGGATACTGAGCTGCCATGGGCTACATCTGTGCAGGGGTTCTAGGTTACCTTCTGCACAATTTGAATTCCATTTTTAAAAGAATTATGAGCAATTAAGCCATGTTGAGAGTGAGAGAATAGGCTTCTGCTGGAAAGGACATACCAACTGGTCATCTATAACCAAACGGTCAGCCCTGAAAACACAGATACCCGTAACATTACACAAACTATGAAGGTTGTATTTAGGAATGAGTATGTCATGCAACATAAATTAATGAACACCGAGGCTGTACATCTGAAAGAGAGCAAGCGGGAGTAAAGAGAAGGGTTTGAGGTGGCAGGAAGGAAGGAGGTATGACATATTTATGAACTAAAATATTTAAAGATGTACTAAAATTTACAAAAGAGTGTCTCGGCTTCATGGCATTTATTGTTAGCGAGTTATAAATGATAGTGGATTTAAAATGTGGAAGAATGTTTTGCTTGTATTTATACTTATATAAAATTCTGAACAGGCCAGGTTTTAAACAAGGCTTTGTTTCATACGTTTGCAAACTGCACACTCAGGAGCACCTGGGTTCAGTTTAAAGCTCTATTGTCTTGGAGTTTTTAATCACTCTCAAACAATTGCATTTTTCACTGGGCTCAATGCATTACACAAACAATCTGCTTTTGAAATTTGCCGGAGAATAAGACATGGTCATAAATGATTGGATGCATTTATGTGGAAGACAAAAATACTCAAGAAATTGAGAAAGGTTTAATTTAAAACTATTTATTAACTCTGTGGTAGGCAAATAAATAGCCAAGGCATTTTTATTAGGGAGCTCCTTTTCTAGACAAAGGAAATGACAATAAGCCAGGAAATTAAAAATAACTTGCTAAACATTCATAAATATAAGGGAGGAAAACTAAAGGAGGAGATTAAGAGGGAGGGACACTTCCCACTGAGACAGAAATGACACATGACTGTAGCATCATTTATTTATTTATTTATTTATTTATTTATTTATTTATTTATTCATTCATTCATTTATCCATTTATTTATTTATAATAAGTGTGTGCATAATATATACATGTGTGGTTTTGTGCACATGGATCTTGGGAGATCAGAAGTTAAAGTCAGGTGTTTTCTTCTATCATTCTCTAGTTTTATTTTATATAACTTTGGAATTTTTGTTTATTTATGTGTGTGGTGGGGAATGGAGATAATGCACTCTTAGAAGTCAAAGGGCAAATTGCAGAAATTGATTCTATTTTTTCACCATGTGACTTGTGACTTCCAAGGATGGATCTCATGTTATCATGCAAGAAATGCCTCTACCAGCTGAGGCATCTTTCCAGCATGAGTAGCCTATTATTACTAAAGGAAAACATTTAAAATTAGTGTGAACCTTAGTCTATCAGTTCTCGTCAAAAGTGGCTGCATTGTCCTCTTCTGTGGCCTGGTAGGGCTGCTCCCCCCTCAGGGGGAGGTGATCAAAGAGCAGCCCAATCAGATTATGTCAGAGGCAATCCCTCTTCCCATTACTAGGTACCCCACTTGGACACTGACCTGCCATGGGCTACATCTGTGCAGGGGTTCTAGGTTATCTAAGATCAGAAAGGAGAGGAGAACCTCCCCTATCAGTGGAGTTGGGGAGGGGTATGCATGCAGAAACGGGAGGGAGGGTGGGATCGGGAGGGAAGGAGGGAGGGGCTTATGGGGGATACAAAATGAATAAAGTGTAATTAATAAAAAATTTTAAAAAAGTTAAAAAAATCTTTTTGATGTACAACCAGATAATTATATTCATGCAAATAAAACAATAAGCGTGTTATCTTAAAAAAAAATTAGTGTGAACCTTCTCAGTTCACTGTTAATTATATAAGCTCATTACAGATGTATTAGAAGTGGAATTTCACACATTCTTTCATTTTATGCAAATGCTACATTGCTTCCTTGCTTCTCTAGCTCGACATGTAGACCCAGAGGACAGAGCAAACTTTATTAAGTTTATGGAGGAAGTCTGGAGTTAGTTGTTTATTCTGTGGCTCTTCAAAAGATTGAACCGCTTTCTCTTCATCACAAACATAACTGTGTTTATACAACCCTGGCATTCTTAATGTTTGCAGGAAGAATTGAATTTAATAAAAGTGTGTATCACCAATCAGGAGGTTGAATGGTGGAAAGTTAAAAATCCATTCACATTAGCAGTAATGTCATCACAAGCACTTATTCTTTATTAGGACACTAGCACGTTCATCAAACACTCTTGCTTTCAGGTGGATATCCCCACCCCGTCATAGTGTGGTAAGCAGGTATGATCTGCACAGGGCTTTACCACAGTTGTTGTTTTTTTCTTTTTTTTATGTAGATTATATGCTGTCATTCTGGCAATCAATTTTCTTTATTATCTCAGGGTTATAATCCATTTCTCACTTTGCTTAATGTTTAAAAAGCACCTCATGATTTTTAGTTTACAAATCTCTGCTTTTATTTATTTATTTTTAACATTCTGCTGAAACTGAAGCAAAGTAAATTAATTTGCATTTTTATTTCCTGGTAAGTTATGCTCCTGTTGTGAAGTACTTCTGATGTCTGCTTTTCTGCCATCTGTTGCAGTAACTGGGGAGGCGGGGCGGGGGTCGGGGGGATTGCCGAAGTCTAGTAAGGCATGCATGTTAGTATTTCCTGGGTGCAAAGGTGCTGATATGATCACAGAGCTTTTACATTTTAATTTTAACACCCAAGAATGGTAGTGACAAAAATCTATCAAAACTGGAAGAATTATTTTGGGGTTTGAATTGAATGGTGTACAGCACTGTAAATCTTTTTAATGTTTTCTTATCATTGCCCTGGATTTGTATAATGAAAACCAGCAGAATAAGATCAGCACTGCCTTTTACGTTACGTGGCAGTGTCCATGCCTCACAACCTCATCAGTGTCTGAGCAACATAGGAGAGTCTGTGTACAGCACTGTGTGTGAAGGAAATCAGAACACATAACCCAGCACCTCACAAGCAAAGGTGGAGAAATCTTCACAAACCCGTCTTAAACATGTCTACAGTTTCCTTACTAACACTATACACACTGAGTTCCTTTTAGTAAAATCTCTGGACCCACATAATTCAAATATAATAAAACAGAGGATTTACAGTTTTAATTCAATATGAGTAGTGAAACTGCTTATTGCTAGGACATCAATGTTAAAATGATAGTAACAATGAGTTTATTGTTTTATGCTGCACTTAAACTTGCTCACCCTCCCCTGCTCACAGTTTTATGCCAGCCTTCAAATTTCAGAAGGTATTCCTTGATTTCTTTAGGTCACTCCAGCCAGGTAAGGAGGTAGACTAATTGCAGAACATTAACTCACTCTAAATCCTCCTAATCCAATACCCAGTTCTGTAGCAAACTACCTGCATCAACCTCTCTGCCCTCCCAACCCCTGCCTGCCTTAACAAATATGATAAAAGTCTTTAAACAATGCATTCATTAGAAGAATCTCTGAAAACACAACATTGGAAGGAAATAAATAAAACATTTGAAAATGTAAACATGGAAATTGAATAAATAAAGAAAATCCAATATGAGGCAAAACGGGTAATGAAAAATTTAGGAAATTAAATAGGAACCTCAGAGGCAAACTTCATCAACAAAATACAAAAATGGAAGAGAACATCTTAGGCATTAAAAACACAATAGAAGAAATGGATGCATAGGTCAAAGAAAATATTAAAAAATAAATAAATAAAACAAAAACAACAATGAAAAAAAATCCTGCGACACATCCAAGAAATCTGGGACACCATGAAAAAAAAGTCTAAGCTGTGTTTGGGATGCAAAGTGAATAAATAAATAAACTTTTAAAAGAAGAATGACAGAAATAGAAGAAGGAGAAAACAGCCAAGTCAAAGGCCCAGAAAATACTTCAAGGAAATCATAGAAGAAAATTTCCCTACCCCAAATATACAAGAGCCATTCAGAACACCAAACAGACCAGACCAGAAAAGAAATTTCCCTGGACACATAATAAAACATTTAACAAATAGAACAAAGAAAGAAAATTAAAAATTATAAGGAAAAAAGACCAAGTAACATATAAAGACAGACTTATTAAAATAACTCCTGAGTTTTCAATAAAGACACTAAAAGCCAGCAGAGCCTGGTCACATTATACAGACTCTAAGAGACCATAGGTACTAGCCTAGAAAACTTTCAAACATAATAGAAAACAAGACATTCTGTGATAAAAGCAAATCTAAATAATATCTATGTACATATCTAGGCCCACTAGGGCACTAGAAGGAAAATTCCAGTATAAAGAAGTCAACCTCACCCAATAAAACACAATGAATAAAAAATTTCAAATGAACACATCAGAGAAAAGAAACACACATCAAAATAACAAGAATCAATAAATATTGTTTATTCTATTTTCTAAACATCACTGGTCTAACACACACACAACTGGTCTAACACACACACACACACACACACACACAAAACAGAATTGATGTGAAAACAGGATCCATCCTGCTGCGTACAATAAACACACCATAACAACAAGGATATACATCACTTCAGGTAAAGGGTCGGGAAAAGCTATTACAAGAAAATGACCCTAAGCTGCAAGCTGAATCTATTCACCAATCACAGGAGCACACAATTTCATGACCTAGCCAGCTCAAAGAGGAAAAGAATCCAAACAGTCTAGGTGAGACCTGGTAGGCTAGGGTCAGGTCATTGGGGAGGATTACTTCCCCTATCAGTGGACTAGGGGAAAGGCATAGGGGGAGACGAGTCAGGGAGGGTGGAACAGGGAGATGAGGGATGGGGCTATAATCAGGATACAAAGTGAATAAATTGTAAGAATAAAAATGTTTATAATAAAAAAAGAAACCCTGTTCTAACTTAAGTCACTGATAGTGTAAGGTTTGAATGCATCACTCTCATTAATGGATAGGCCATCCAGAGAAAATCCAAACAGGATTTCTGGAAATAACTGAAATAATAAAGCAAATGGACTGAACAGATATTTACAGAACATTTCACCCAGATACATAAGAATACACCAACTTTTCTGTATCTCATGGAACATTCTCCAAAACTGACCACACACTAGGACACAAAGGAAGTCTCAACATATAGTTACAAGAAAATTAAAATAACTCTTCACATTCTATAAGACCACCATGAATTAAAGCTGGATATCCACAACAAAAGAAACAACAGAAAGCTTACAAACTCATGGAAATTGATCAACTCACTACCAAATGAAAAATGGGTGAGGGAAGAATCTAAAGATTACCTAAATCGAATGAAAGTAAACACAACATTCTCAAACTAATAAGACACAAAGCAAAGGTGGTTCTAAGAAGCAAGTTCATTGCAATAAATCCACATTAAAAATTAAATTAAAAAATGCAATGGGAAAAAGTGGAGAAATCTCATATTCCAAGCATAATATGTGAAAGCTCTAGAACAAATAAAAGTCACACCTGAAACAGGTAGGTGTCAAGAAAGAGTGAAATTCAACAATATAGAAACAAACAAAAACAATCAAAGAATCAGTGAAACAAAAAGTTGATTTCTTGAGAAAATCAATAGGATTGAAAAATTAATTAAAATTAACTTATTCAAGTTAACTAAAAGACACAAAGAGAATATCCAAATTAACAAAATTAGATATGAAAAGGGACATAACAATAGATAATGAGGATATCCAGATAATCATAAGGACATACTTTAAAATCCTGTACTTTATCCAACTGGAAACTCTAAAGAGAGTAGTAATTTTCTTGATACATACCATTTACCAAAGTTATGATTATATAAGTGACTTAAACAGCTCTATAAGCCCAGAGGGAAATAGAAGCAATAATTAACAGTATCTTAATTTAAAAAGAAAAGAAATCCAGGGACAGATGTTATTTCTCTTTTTTCTCAATTTTTAATTTTTTTTCTAATTTATTTACCTTATATCATTATAATGGTCCCCTTCCTCTTTTCCTCCAGAACCCACCCTCTCTCCTTCTTTCCCTCCTAGTCCCCTCCCCTAGTCCTCAGAAAGGAAGCCCTCCTCCCCTACCACCTGACTCTAGCCAATAAAGTCTCATCAGGACTGCCTACACCATCTTCTACTGTGGCCTGGTAAGGCTGTCCTGTCAGAAGGAAGAGATCAAAGAGCAAGCAACAGAGTCTATGTCAAAAACAGCCCCTATTCTCCTTACTAGGGTATCCACATAAAGATTGAGGTGTCTATGAGCTACATCTGAGCAGGGGGTCTAAGTCCTCTCCAAGCATGGACTTGTTTG
Source organism: Psammomys obesus (assembly GCF_907164565.1). Classification (NCBI taxonomy): domain Eukaryota; kingdom Metazoa; phylum Chordata; class Mammalia; order Rodentia; family Muridae; genus Psammomys; species Psammomys obesus. Next base: position 41,189,915 of record NW_026596073.1, on the reverse strand, counting down.
GTGCATCAGTCTCTGCAGCACCTGCTGGGCCCAGATTTGTTGGCCTTGTTGGTCTCCTTGTTGGGCTGCTATGCCCTCCAGATCCATCTATCCTCCTTCTCTTCCATGAGGTTACCAGCATTCTGCCCCAAGTTTGGCTGTGAGTCTCAGCATTTGCTTTGATCCTCTGTTGGTGAAGTTTTTCTTATTTTTTTTAATTCATTCATTTATTAATTACAGTTTATTCCTTTGTATCCCAGCTGTAGCACCCTCCCCAGTCTCCTTCCAATCTCATCCTCCCTCCCTCATCTCCTCCCATTCCCCTCCCCAAGTCCACTGATAGGGGAGGTCCTCTTCCCCTTCCATCTGATCCTAGTCTATCAGGTCTCATCAGGACTGGCTACATTGTCTTCCTATGTGGCCTGGTAAGGCTGTACCCCCCTGAGGGGGAGGTGATCAAAGAGCCAGCCACTGAGCTCATGTCAGAGACAGCCCTTGTTCCCATTACTAGGGACAAAATGACAGCCTACAGACTGGGATCTTCTCCAACCCTGTATCTGACAGAGAGCTAATATCCAGAATATATAAGGAACTCAAGAAGTTAAACAGCAGCAAATGAAGTAATCCAGTTAAAAAATTGAGTGGATTTTTTCAAAGGTCAAATATAGAAGTCTTACATCCTGTTCCCTCTCTTCAACTACATCAGTATCTATTCTATCCTTCTGAATGAGAATTAAGCATCTTCCCTAGGGTTCTCCTTGTTACTTAGCTTCTTTGGGACTGTAGCATGGTAATACTATATTATATGGCTAATACCTGTTTATAAGTGAGTATGTGCGATGTATGTTTTTCTGGGTATGAGTTATCTCACTCTGGATGATCTTTTCTATTTCCGTCCATGTGCCTGTAAATTTTATGGTTTCCTTGCTTTCAATAGCTGAATAATAGTCCATTGTGTAGATGTATTACCATTTCTTTATCCATTCTTTGGTTGAGGAACATCTGGGTTGTTTCCAGTTTCTGGCAATATAAGTAAAGTTGCTGTGAACATGGTTGAGCAAATGCCCTTGTATGGTAGAGTATATTTTGGTTATATACCCAGAAATGATATAGCTGGGTCTTGAGGTAGAGCTGGTCCCAATTTTCTGAGAAAGCACCAGATTGATTTCCAAAGTGGTTATACATGTTTGCACTCTCACCAGCAATGGAGGAGTGCTCCCCTTTCTCCATAACCTTACCATCATGTGTTGTCACTTGAGTTTATTTTTTGACATTTTTTATTATTATTATTGATTACACTTTATTCATTTTGTACCCTCCCCATCAGCCCCTCCCTCCTTCCCTCAAGATCCCACCCTTCCTCCCCTTTCTGCTTGCATGCCCCTTCCCAAGTCCACTGATAGGGGAGGTCTTCCTGTCCTTCATTGTGATCTTAGAGTATCAGTTCTCATCAGAAGTGGCTGCATTGTCATCTTCTGTGGCCTGGTAAGGCAGTCACTTGAGTTTTTTATCTAGCCATTCTAAGTAGTGTAATTGGAATCTCAATGTCATTTTGATTTGCATTTCCCTGATGACTAAGGATATCAAGCATTTCTTTAAGTACTTCTTGGCCATTCTTTATTTTTCTGTTGTGAATTCTCTTTTTAGCTCTGTACCCCATTTTAATTAGATTATTTCATTTGTTGATGATTAATTTCTTGAGTTCTTTATATCTTCTGCATATTAGCCCTCTGTCAGATGTAGGGGTTGGTAAATATATTTTCCCAGTCTGTCGGCTGTCTTTCTATGAATAGTATCCGTTGCTCTACAGAAGCTTTTCAGTTTCATGAGATCCCATTATTAACTGTTTATTTAGAGCCTGAGCTGTTGGTGTTCTTTTCAAGTTGTTTTCTGTGCCAATGATTTCAAGGCTTGTCTCCAATTTTTTTTTTTTTTTTAGTAGATTTAGTGTATCTGTTTTAATGTTGATGTCTTTGATCAACTTGGAATTTAGTGCAGGATGATAAATTTGGATCTATTTGCATTTTCTACATGTAGACATCCATTTAGACATGCACCATTTGTTGAAGATGCTATTTTTTTTCCTTTGTATGGTTTTTATTCCTTTGCCAAAAATCAAGTGTTCATAGGTGTGTGGGGGGGTTTATTTTTCCATCTTCAGTTCGATTCAAGCTGATTCAAGTTGGACTGGAAGAAGTAAAATTTTCACTATTCACAGATTATATATATATATATATATATATATATATATATATATATATATATAT